>NW_017307102.1:425151-465829 GCF_000935625.1 Nanorana parkeri
TTCAACGGCACTGGAGAAGGGCACGCTTGTAAGCTAAATGTACCATAATGTGCAATTACTCTGTGCACCCTTCACACAATAAAGTGAACCTAAATGGGTAAAGCACAGGTTTGCTTTACACCGGCAGTCCACCGTGTGTAAGACTGTAATAACCTGTTCCAAATGCTCCATGTCACTGTTCCCCACCACTGTGCTTTCTCACTTCCGCAGCACTTCTGAACACATAATACTGCTGAGATAACAGAGTCTGTAGGACACAAAGCCACAACATCTGTCAAGTGCTTTTTATTTCCCATTTTTTTACGTCACACTGCTCTGCTAAAGTTTATTCTCAGCATGTACGTTCTGCAGGTTTCTTGGTAACCTTCCTCTTTTCCCCTGCAAACAATCGACATGTGATAGAGAGTGTTCCTTTAGAGGACTATTCCATATTATTTTCAAAGAAAGATTAACACATTGTGCTTATTTTATTCCTTTTATTTATTGGTATTCATATGCCGCCGACAATTTATGCAGCACTTTACACAGTGCACATTCACATTCCCTGCCCTCGAGAAGCTTACAAAGGTCCCTATCTCACCTGCATACATACAGGGCCAACTTAAGCTGGCCATACACCTTACAACCTTCGTACGACTTTCGTTCTGGTTGTAAGGTGATTAAAAGTTTGTACGACCTGACCATCTTGGACAGGCAGATCGTACATGCGATCATCGCAAGTCCTCCCCGCTAAGGGGAGTGCTTACAGATGATTGCAATGGTGAGCAGGCAGTGTGCGCTTGCGCACCTCGGGCCGTCTGGCTTTTGTCATGCACATCATCTCAGGGGAGGAAAATGCCTTTCCACTGAGAGGAGATTTCCAAGCAATGCTCTGCTGATGACAAGGCAATCCCAGTGTGCATTGCTTTGGCAAAGTGAAGTCATTTTGCCCTTTCAAAGGAGGAAGTGAATGCTCTGCAAGTGTAAGTATTTCAAAATCACAGCATTTTACACCTGGCGTGTCTATCTTATTATTAACAGGAGTGTGTGCTGTTATTGATCCTGCACTGCGGAATACACTGGTGAGGCTGGAGTTCTGTCCTATTTTTTTTTTTCTATATGTATGTCCTAAGCCCTAAACCTCTCTCCCTGAAGTTTCACAATAAAGTTCCTTCAGCAACATGTCTACAGTCTGGATCTCACTTGTATTTGTCGCCATAGAGGGTGGTAGGTGCTATTGGGGCAGCCAGGTTGCTAAAATCCCCCAGACAGGCTACGGTAGACCCAGTTATCCAGCAGCTCCCTCATGGGTGAGTGCTACACACATCAAATGCCTCAAGCGTGATCATACGCTTGCATGTCTATGATACACTTTATTATGATTTCTCCACGGCCTTCTTCAAGGTATAAAGTTCGCCACACACAATACAGTATTATCATACAATCTCTGTGTAATGTGAGGACCTGTCTACACTACCCAATCAATGTCTATCCAGTCAGGCAGGCTCATGCACTACATACAGTAGTTGTTGGTAGATGTAATGGAAATTGTATAGTTATATTGTAAAGTGTGGGGAGCTTAATTCCCAAAACTGGGTTGGTTTGGTTTTTTTTTACATAAAAAGAAGCTCTTGCTGAAATACTTACCTTCAGTTCCCCCACGGAACCTCTTCCCTGCCACAAGATGTCCTAAGTCTTCCATGTTGTAAGACGCCCAGTGTCACTCAGCCTGGAAGACTGAGGACATATTGTGAGCGGAGGATGTCAGGGCGTCACCATGGTGCCTTGCATTCACTGTATAATGGTGCATAGAGCAACACTGAGGTCATTGCATCAACACCACTCTCTTCTTTTTTGAGGATCGCTCGGAAAGCTGGGGGAAGAGAAAGAGGTCCCTGCACAGTCAGCACTCTTGGTTTGCAGCAAGGCCTTTAGTATACCAAGGATATTATCTGCATGGAGTTTATGTTATCGCAGTGTTTCCTCCTGGTTCTTGTTTCCTCACGCAGATTACCCATCAGCTCTTATGGGGACTGATGAGTCTTCCTCTTGGTAAAGTACTGCAGGAAAATGTGTCAGCGTTACATGTACAAAAAAATTGTATCAGTTATAGAATTTGTTTCATAATGTGAGGCCTGGTTCACACCTAGACGATTGAGCCGTTTCCACGCGTCTGTCGCGTATTTTTGTGTGATTTTGCTTTGAAAACCGTGCGGTCAATGCATAGAGATGTCTATGGGGCCAAAACTGTGTGGCATCCGCCTGAACATAGCACCTGCATTTTTTTGCAATGCTAAGGTGTGAACAGCCTCCATTGCCTTAAATGCAAATGTGTGTTTTGCACAATTTCACGTAGCTAAATCTGCACGATAAATCGCCTAGGTGTGAACCAGGCCTTAAGGTGCCCATACACCTTACAACCATCGCTAGACCTTTAGTCTTGCGATGGTTGTAAGGTAATTAAAAGCTTGTACGATCTGCCCATCTTGGGGAGGGCTTGCGATGACTGCAATGAGGGGAGGGCTTGCGATGACTGCAATGAGGGCAGTGTGCGCGTGCGCATACCGGCCCGTTTAGCAGTTGTCGAACAAGCAGGCCACTAACCCGCCGAGAATCGTATGATTCTAGGTGGGTTTTCAAGCCTGCTTGTTCGACGTACATACACTTTGCGATTATCGTACGATCGCGGGATTTCCCGCGATTCTCGTACCATAATCGTACAGTGTATGGGCACCTTAAGACTCTGCAGGTGTCAGGCAGCACTGCCCTATATAAAGTATTCCTAAATTTGTTGTGGTTTAGTAATTAGATATCCACATGGGGCTATTCCAGCCAGCTTGACTCTAACAAGCCAAGATGCCAGGTCTGACTTGCCTTTAGCGTTTGCATGAAGGAGAGAAGATTCTATGCAGGAGGGTTTGAAAAAAGGAAATCATTCCTCATGAAGTGGGTAAAAGGCAATTACAAAGCTGTGTACAAACTGCCTACCAGCAGGTCTCGGCATTTCGGCATTGTTACATAGAGGCCAAGGGGTGTCTATTTTTATGTTATAGATATTTAAAAAATTCTGACACTGGAAGGGCGAAGTTGATCATGGTTAAGGCTTCATTCACACAAGAAAAAGCTGGCATCTACAGCTCCGTACTGTGTGCACGTCCGTATCGGGCAGCTCCAAGGAAGGACAGGGGCTGCGTGTGATTAGTACGCAGCCCCTGTCCTTCTCTATGGGAGTACGCCGCCCTACGCTCAACCGCCCTGCACGTCCGTGCGGGTGTCCGTAGTCGTACGCTGACAGTATGGATCCAAGTTTTCATGCTTGTAGTCAATTTAAAGTGTAACTGCATTTTTTGTGTAGTTACTCTGATATTGTGGTCCCTCCTCCTTCTAGCTTAAAGTGACATTAAACCCTCAGATTTTTTAACATAAATCAATACTGTAATGTGCGCCTTACTGTAATCCATGTTAGTTTCCCTTCTCTTTGCTGCTCTTCCTTTTTAAATCTGTATCTGTTCTCATGCCGGGCAGAACTTCTGTTTTGCAGCATGGTGTCTGTGTGCAGGTTCACAACCTCAGCCAGCACTACAGGGAGAGGCACCCAGCTGCAAAGGGAAGTTCTCCCCCCAGCATGAGAAGACATGAGGATTTAAAAGGAAGAGCAGCAAAGAGAAGGGGAACAACCATGGATTACAGTAAGGCGCACATTACAGTATTGGTTTATGTTAAAAAATCTGAGGGTTTAATGTCACTTTAAGGTGCCCACACACTGCGTGATTATCGTACGATAATCGCAAAGTGTATGGAAGGCGTGCGACCGTTTCTACTGTACGGTCGCACGTCATACGTCGAACAAGCAGGCTGGAAAACCCGCCAGGAATCGTACGCTTCTCGGCGGGGTTAGAGGCCTGCTTGTTTGACAACTGCCGAATGGGCCTGTGTACGCACTGCAATCGGAAGCACGCCCCTCATTGCAGTCATCGGAAGCCCGCCCCCCAGGGGGGCGGGCTTGCGATGATCGCAAGTACGACCTGCCTGTCCAAGATGGGCAGATCGTACGTGGTTTTAATTACTTTACAACCCTCGCAAGACAAGTCTTGCGTGGGTTGTAAAGTGTATGGCCACCTTTATACTCATCTGTCCATGATCTAGTAAGATATCGCCAGCAAGGCTGCTTGTCAAATTCTTCTGAGCTGTGCCCACAAATGAGTTCTGCACTCCCATTCATTTCTGTAGAGAGTTTCTGAGTATGAGCTCGTACACCAGACTAACCCTTCAAGGAAATAAATGGGACTAAGATTTTGACAAGCCAGTGCGTGGTCTTGTTGGCAATATCTTTCTGGATCTGGGACGGGGGAATATAAGACTGGTGAGGGAGGGGGACTGAAGGGCCTACAGTATGCAGTGTACCTGAGCCTCATTTTAAGGCTATGTAGGTGAATGGGTAGTCCAAAACATGTGATTTGTCCACTGACTTGTACTCGCCCAAATGCTCCAATACTTACCCTTGATACCGGAACTTCCGATCAGAGGGAGATTTCTTCTGACCGGCAGTGCCGCGAGGGAACATGCAGCTGGCTTCCCGGGCCAATCAGGAAGCTGGGCAGCACGAAATGACTCACCGCCTGGTTTCCTGATTGGCCGGGAAGCCGGCTCCATGCTGTTTGGCCGGCTCCAAGCATGGAGCCGGCTTCCCGGGCAATCAAGAAGCTGGGTGGCGGGTAATGACACGCCACCTGATTGGCTGGTGTCAGAGCACAATGAAAACCAGACAAGCAAAAGGTGCTAGTTAAAATTTTAGGAACAGTCTCCACAGGAGCAAGCAGAATCATAAACTGGAACAAGCCAGAGTCAGGAGCCGGAGTGGGTAGTCGTCCAAGCCAGGTCAGGAACACAGAGATCAGCGTCGTCAGGAACAAGCCAGGCGCCAGGAAATCAGCGTTGTCAGTCACGCAGCTGGGCGGATCCCAGCATAATTGTCGGGATCCGCTTCAGCTGCGGCGTCTCAGTAAACCGCGAGCTACAGCTCGCGGTATATTGAGCCTAGGGTGATGGGATGATGCTAGTTTGTGTCCTTCCGTTACCCTAAGGACAACTATGGGGAAAAGCCTTAACCCCATAGTTCTCCTTTAACCAGGCAGATAAATACAAGTGATGTACTGTACCCGTCATCAAGAGACCTACCTGCCAACCTATGCAAACCTCTACTTTACCCATGCACAGCAAGCAACAGGTCCACTTTAACTTCCTCCTGCGTCCACCACATCCCCCCCCCCCATTATCGCGCATGCGCGGCCAATGTGAGTGATGCATGCCGGCCGGCGGCCATCTTGGTGATGGACGTCGGCAGAAAGATGAGAGGATGTTCAACCGGCAGGATGAGGTATGCCGCCGGGTCCCCTCCTCTCTCCTGACACTTTCGGGCTCTTGGTCCATGACCGAGTGCCTGACTTTTTAGAGGGGGCGACACCAAAATAACTGTCAGTCATTTTGGTGTCGCCCCTGCAATGGTGTCACCCAGGTGCGGGCTGCACCCCCCTTGGGACGCCACTGTCTGAACTGCTGCTGTTGACTTGAACAAGACCAAAGGTAGGAGTTCAGACTACATTGGCTTCATGCTTGTTACAGATCAGTAACTCATCAAGGTCGTGAAACCAGGATCAGGATGACAACCTGGGAGCTCTTAGCTTTAATAAGTTATGGGTGGAAGCTCACATACTTCAGTCTTCCCAGGTTTCTATTGCTAGTGCTGCACAGTGACCATACTTCACTGTTAAACCCTCTCAAGGCAGGGCAGTGGGTCATCTCTGACCTTCCTGAAATAACAGAATATAAGACCAACCAAGATAGCTAAAGCCCAACTCATTTTTTCCTGAAGTCTTCAGACCAGTCCGTTGCCATTCTGGAGGTGGTGGGTGGTCCTTACGCCTGGACAGCACATCATTATGTCCAGCAGTACTGTGAGCGAGCCCTGACCGCCATTATGACACTCTTCAGGGCAGCCTGGGCTCACATGAAGTGGTTTGGAGGTCATTAAACCCAAAAGAGAAGCAATGGCTAGGAACGGTGAGCCTGTGGGGGACAGTACTGCAGAGCAGGTGAGCACTACCTAAAAGGTGCAGCTGGGCTTTACAGGCAGTCCCCGAGTTACATACATCCGTCTTACATACGACTCCTACTTGCAGATGGAGGCTATTACTGTACAGCAGGGGTAGTTGTAATGTTACCGCGCTCGTGCTGACGAGGAGTGCCCGCCTTTTTGGGTCTGGTTCGTAGTACTGTGCGTACATTACAGGAAGTTGGCTCTTGTTAGATGTGCAGACTAGGGGTGCCCGCCTCTTCTTCCGGGTCACTGTGAGCTTTTTACTGCTGTCTGTATCCTCATTAGAATGATTTAATCTCACTTCCTGTTCTTGAGACAACAGGGAGTGAGAGGAAATCTACCCCTAGGAAGGGAAATTCACTCCTGTAAGAGTGATCATGGGAAAAAGGTGTCTCTACTGAAGCTTTATCACCAATCCTTGTTTCCACAACAACCCAAATTTTTCAAAATCCAATTGTCACAGGGACAGAAAGTGAAGTGAAATCTTCTGAACAGGGGCGCACACAGCAAAACAAACTTTACAGGGGGTAAACCCTTCCCTGCTGGAGTTGCACTTAAAAACTTTACCTGTTCCAACTTGCATGCAAATTCAACTTAAGAACAAACCTACAGTCCCTATCTTGTTCGTAACCCGGGGACTGCCTGTACTTAAATTCTTTGATACACTGAGGGCTTGGTCACACCATGTCTGGACCAGATCTGGATGTGTTTCCGCATATGTAGTGCAGTGCGTTTTGATACTTTCCGTTGCCTTTTTTTTTTAGCTTAAAATGGGCTTTCATGTGTGCGCCAGTGCGTTTGCATGCATTTTTGATGTGTTTACATGCATTTTGATGCACTCCAGACCAGAAAAAATAGTGCATACTGCATTTTTCCTCCCTGCACTGGAACTGACCTGCACTAGTGTGAACAGAGCCCAGAAATACCATAGAGATAGGGATGCATTTCAGGTGCAGGCAAAAAAACTCTCTGGTCCGGAGCTGGTGTGAACAAGTCCTGAAGACCACCTGAGGAAGCATTTACAAATCAATTAAATAAACATATTGTTCAACAACAAGTATCTAAATATATAAAAAGTGAAAATGGCAAAATAACAACGCAATATACAGTACGTATTCACTAAAGAGACTGTAATTTCCCTTTAATTAAGCACATCACAGCACTTTCCGGTTCAATTCTTACCAAAGACATTGACTTTTTTTTCTTTGTTTATTAAGTTTCATTATTTCTGTGAATTTACCATTTGTGCAGTTTCACATGTAAAGTAATATGGAAGAATGAGTTCACTTTCACAAGCCTTTCACAATTCAGCTTTTGGAGCAGAGCAAACCTGCAGCTTCAAGGGTACTGTCACACCGGCTACTTGAATCAGTCAATCAACAGGAAGAAAAGGCTTCTGGGTGATTACATTTACATGGCCGCTCGTGTATATATTCACTTTACAGCATAAAGAGAGCACAGAATGATAATAAATATAAGCAGCTTGTTTCATCCTTATTTATCCTCTTTAGTGCAACCTGAAAATTTCTCCTCAGCAAGTGAGACATTTTAAAGCGTAGCTCCAGGCAAACAGCTAAATACACAGTTGACATATATGGGAACGGTCTTATCTGGGAAAGGATTTGTATTTTTGTCCACCCACACCTGGGATTTACACAATTCTGCCACAGATCACAGCCAGCCAGGTGACTTGACTTTTCTATGCTGCAGTTAAAGAACTATGGGGTAAGTGTTTTCCCCCATAGTTCTCCTAAGGGTCACGGGAGGACCCAAACTAGCGTCCTCCCGTGACCCACGAGCTACAGCTCGCGGTATACTGAGACCGACGCATTACTGTCGAGAGCCACCCAGCTGCATAATTGACAGCTGGCTCTGCCTATCTATGTGACAGTTTCATTGTCACACGTCGGCTCAAACTATGAGGTTGAGTGATTTTCACTCACCTCATAGTTCTCCTTTAAGCAATAGGTCACATCCCTGCCCCCAACCTGTGTTTGGACAGTAAATGAGCAGCAAAAGGCTGAGGTATTCTTTCCGCTCCCTCCTCCTGACAGCATGTTCCTTGTCAGCAGATGTGAATGCAGGACACCTGATTGGTTCAGAGTACTGCTCCTTCCTCTCTCTGTCTGAGTGCTGCTTTACAGGGTATTCCAGGGGGCTAAAACAACATCAAGTATTTATACTTGTTATAATTAAAATACATTTATTTTTTTAATAATGGCATAACTTCATTTACTGGTGGTTCCTACTATCTCCCTGGAGTTCAGCTTCAAAAACAGCCTCACATGGACTTAAAGGAGAACTATGGGGTCAGAGCTTTTCCCCATAGTTCTCCTTAGGGTAACGGGAGGACACAAACTAGCGTCCTCCCGTTACCCTAAGCTCAGTATACCGCGAGCTACAGCTTGCGGTATACTGAGACGCCGCAGCCGGAGCGGATCCCGACATCGATGTCGAGATCCGCCCAGCTGCGTAAGTGACAGCGGGCTCTGCCTATCTAGAGGCAGAGCCAGCTGTACCCGCCCCCTCCCCCGTCCGATCCGCCAGTCAGCACTGGCGGATCGGAGCGGGGAGAGGGGAATCCAGCAATTGTGCCGGGATCCGCCCAGCTGCGTGACCGACAGCTGACTCTGCCTATCTAGAGGCAGAGCCATCTGTACCCGCCCCCTCCCCGTCCGTTCCACCAGTCGGCGCTGGCGGATTGGAGCGGGGGAATCCAGCCCCTCCCCTGTCACGGCAGAAAGCAGTGACAGGATCGAGAGGTGAGCGAACGCCGGTATATGTTCGCTCACCTCCCGATCTACTGAGCCGACCTGTGACAGTCTCATTGTCACAGGTCTGCTAGAACTATGAGGTGAGTGAAAAGCACTCACCTAATAGTTCTCCTTTTAACCAAGGAGATTTTTTTTATTTTTGTAAAGCATGACAGATCTCATTGATCAAAGTACTGTATCTACAGAACTGTCTACTGCCCCAAATAAGGAATTAGCTTGCCTACTTTGTACAGAGAACCTGATTATAGCAACACAGTGCGTTGTGACCACATTTTTATACTTGCATTCCAAATGTAAAATCTGGTTAATACATTTTCAATTAAGGGGATTATCCAGTCCCAAACTTGACCTCTGCTGGAGTTATGTTTTGTGTAGTAGCACAATGAGGTGGTCTCTCTTTCATAACTGCAAGAACGGGAACCCTCCTCCCTGCTAGACTTTGAACAGTCTTTGAGATATGAAGAATCTGGCAGAGAGTCATCCCATCCCCATGGCCAAGCTACAATATCAAGTTTTACCTGATGGTAGCCATGAAAGCAAAATCTGAAGTCTTGGCTACTGATCACTGTAACATATGTAAGGAGAGGGAGATCAGAATGTTTGTCCATCTCATTTAAACGCCTGTAAGGATTACCTTTAATGTGCTGGTGCGCAGTCCTTTAGACCTGTTATGTAAACCACATGGTGAAGAACCTTTAATTTGCATTTTAAGGCTTAGATGTCAAGTCTAGTTACAACTGATAAAACAACTTGGTTACAAGCAGGTTCATAACCTTGTTAGCATTTTATGCTGATAACACACTTGTGAGTGGTTGCAGACTTCTCATCTGCTGGCTACTTATATTATTGAAAGAACCTTTTCTTTAGTTCCGGGTTGTTGTCTACATCTGACGCACAGTGATTTTATTTGTACCACATGCCAGATTCTCCATATGGTGACTCCAGCCTCAGCTACAGTTTGGTTCATTTTATGGCCTATGCAAGTCCTTGCAGTTGGATGGAGCCAGATCTTCATGGGCGGTTTAGTTCCATCAGTGTCCCTGAATGGTATAAGTAGCCAGAAGGTAAATGAACTTCATGGCGTCCATCGGAAGTTTCTTTATCAGTTGTGAACAGACTTATCCATATGAAAGCTCTTTTCTTATAACAGATTCATTTTTGTTGAAAGAGGACCAGTAATGTGTACCATAGCTCTTCTTTTTTTTAATGAAAAGCAGCTATACTGATAGAGGGATACAATAGCACTGGCCAGCAATGCGGGTATATCCCTTCCATAGCTAGGCTACTAGCTATTCTACCCCTGAGTTTGGCTTTTTTTTTTTACTATCTAGGACTCTTATATAACAAGGAGCAAAGAAGTGGAGGCTATGCCCATAGCAACCAGTCAGGTTCTGTTTTGAGTGCAGGAATGGATCCTACAGGCAATATATATGTTCATTTGTTTCTCATAAAAGAGCCCAACTACACACAATAAGCTGGTGCCCTTTTGCCATGTCACATAAAATATGGTATAGTCTTTGTCAGCAAGTCAATCACCAATCTAGTCTACATTCTATCAACCAAGGCAGCACACAAAAAAAGTGCCTTCTAGGGGCAAAGGGGTTGTGGAGACATTTTGGCAATTTTCAAACCGTTTGAAGAAAGTTGGTCAGAGGTATTGAATCTTCTTAAATAACACATCCTAATGAAAAAAAAATACTCGACAAGATCTCCAAAGGCTTAAACTCATGCCTCAGATGAGTATTCAAGAGCAGATCTGGAACATTTAGGATCATGTATCCAACCTGAAATGAAATGGATCCAGTTCAAATGTAACAACAGTGTGTTTGGTTGAAGGTCAGCTGGTTGAAGGTTTAAGAAGGTACCTGCGTAAGTTGTGCATTCCTGATTATACCTCCTCGTAACTCAGTCATGTAACAATGTTCTTGTGTAAAAAATAACACAGTGATACCCAAGGATTCAAGAAAGCAAAAATAGTTATTTGACCTTTTTTGGTATTATTACATGTTCATTAGCAGCCATTATCTACTTTCTGAGGCTCACCGACGTTTTGGGGGTATCACAACTACTGCCGGTTTGTTTTTTGGCCTCCACAAAAGTACCTGTGCATCATTGGCATTCGGTTTTACAAGGGCACTAGGAGGAATGGGTTCATTTTTGGTGAGCACTTGTGGCTGCTCCTGGCCAAAGGGTTCCTGCAGTTTGGCGCGCTGTCCTAGTGGTAAGGTGGATTTGACCTCGATCTCCAGTTTCATCCTCCACTTGATGGTATGTAGGATAACAAGTTCACCACTGGCCATGTTGATAGCCACCAACCAAGTGGTGAAACTTTGGTCCCTCCGGATGCCTGTCAACATAGGCACATTGGAATCGCTAACAGGCACTGCCCACGTCACACTGGGGTAGAAATTATCATTCATACTGACAGTAAACTTGGTGTCCCTTTTGGTGGGGCCAGTAACAGTGCAGGTCTCAGTAGTGTTGCCATACCAAGGGTAGTTAACTCCATCTGAGTCACTAATGGCTGGGATTTTACCATTCTCCAAATCTGGAAGTTCCCAGCTGGACCTAAAAACAAAAGAATATGTTAGTGTAAGGCTTCTGTACCGGTATTAATGAAAAAGAAGCAGTTCAGAAACATATGCAAGCTTCAGATCACCATGGTCCACTTCAAGACTACTCAGAATAGTGGAACATCGGCCAAAAGTGTTTCATTTTAGTTTAGTTAGGGTATGGGAAGGTTAGAACCTCTACAAGGTTTATAATGCTGTATGTGTGCCCCACCTGGGGAAAATAAAAGCTTACTTCATGAACTCTGCTCAACAGGGACACAGACAATAATAAAAACCTAGATCTGGTATTTATGTCTACCTTTATTGCATGAATCAATGAATGAAACCTTGTTCAGAGTCTGGACCAAGCCCCCTGTTGGACCTCATAGCTATTGATCGATCCATCCAACTTTTCTACTGACCAGGGATAACCTTCCCAGTTACGCATACCATGTCAGTGGAGATGGGAGACTCGCTGTGAGGAAATGATAACTAGAGCTGTGCAAGTAGGAATGCAGGAAGTTGTAGAAAGACGGGGCAAGTAGGAATGCAGGAAGTTGTAGACAGACGGGGCAAGTAGGAATGCAGGAAGTTGTGGACAAACAGGGCAACTAGGAATGAGGGAAGTTGTGGACAAACAGGGCAAGTAGGAATGCAGGAAGTTGTAGACAGACGGGGCTAGTAGGAGTGCAGGAAGTTGTGGACAAAGAGGGCAAGTAGGCATGCAGGAAGTTGTAGACAAACGGGGCAAGTAGGAATGAGGGAAGTTGTGGACAGACCGGGCACAGGGCCGGTTTCTCACATGGCCAAACAAGGCCCGGCCTCGGGGCAGCAGGGAGTAGAGGGGCAGCAGGGGTGTGGAATTCCTAGCTCCCGGTGCCCAGGACAAGCAGTTCTGGACGCCAAGCAGGTAGTTATTTTCTACATTTAGTCCTGCTTTGGGCAAGCAGAGCTAAATGTACAGCGGGGAAGCCAAAGCTTGTTGTGTACAAGTGATCTCGGCAATGTCACTGAGATCACTTGTATGCAGGTCTGCCATTCTCCATGGGAAGAGGGGGGGGCTTGGCAGGTAAGGACAATAAGTACTATCCTTGTCGCACTCCTTACCGATATGTATTGGCAGGTAAGGAGGCGCATTGAGGAACCTGGCCTTGGGGCAGCAGAGAGAGTAAATCCGGCACTGACGGGGCAAGTAGGAATGCAGGAAGAAATAGATTAACGGGGCATTAACCCTTCCCTATTTTATCTAACACAAAAGAATTGTCTATACATACAGATGTTACCTGTCACAAAATAAAAAAGGGCTTTAATTGCTGACCTCTATCTGATGCATTTTTCTTGAAATTCTCTGTGGGGGAATCGATCAAAGCAATTGCGACTGTTTTAACCTCTTACATTATTATTATTATTATCAGGGCCGGCCTTAGGGGTGTGCGAGCCGTGCGGCCGCACAGGGCGCCATGGCAAGAAGGGCGCCGTGCGGCCGTCACAGCTCGTCCTGTGGGCGGCTTCTCTCCCCCTCACCGCTGGCCATCCGAATACAGGATTTATATAGTGCCAGTAGTTTGCGCAGCTCTTTACAAAATAAGGAAAACATTACAATCACAATACAATTTAAGACAAGATGGTAAGGACGGCCCTGCCCCTGAGGGCTTACAATCTAAAAGGGTAATTTTTTTTAATATGTGCAAGTCTGTTTAGTCGTTCCTTTTAACATGTGTGCCAGTTTTGACCAGAGCTTGCACTATTTTTCCGATTGCACATGTTTGCACATGTTTTGCGAAAGTTTGCAACTGTTTACATCTGCACTTGTCCTGCGTCTGTCTGAAACTGGAGCATCACCATACAAAACAATCGCTACTTAAGAAGTCCCCATGACCTCTTCTTCAAGAAGCGACAGTTAACTGTCCTCTTTCCTGGAGTCTAATAAACCTCATTTATGGTCCAACATTCCCATAGAGACACTCCTAAACCTTGTGGACACCTTCCCAGAAGAGTTGAAGCTGTTATAGCGGCAAAGGGCGGGCCAAGTCAATATTGAACCCTACGCACTAAGACTGGGATGCCATTAAAGTTCATGTGCGTGCAAATACTTTTGGTAATATAGTGTATGTATGGTACCAATCTTTCTAGAAGACTAGCAAGGAACGCATTGTGCTTGTGTTAGATGGTTTGCATGTTCATGTTTCAGCTGACATGATTTCCGCTCCTTGTCAGATATCAAATCTTCACCAGAAAGCCACAAAACTGTCAAATGCCGTGTGTCTCGATATTTTGTTACATCAAAGTCAGATACTTTGCATCGCAATGAATGAGATTTGACAGATTCTCTTTTCTGTTTACCTCCCCGGCCCCAACTGATCTTCCTGTGTCCAAGCTGCACTTCCTGTTGAAGGGGGAAAGATTTAAGGACAACTATGATATTAGCCCCGAATGGGGAGGGCTGCAGCTGCCAATATAAATAGAGCTTCAGCGGGAATCATCAATGTGTTGCTGAATGAATAGAGTAAACAAAAGCGGTTATTACGCCATCCTGCAGCGGATAATCAGGAAGGATGTGCTTTGCTTGTTCTCTTCTTGTGCTCTACACTCAGGTCAGAATAATAGAAACCCTTACTCAATATCAAGCTGGAACCCCGGACAGCTGCTGTGTGTTGCTGCAGGATCTGATCTTAAAGCTGAATATCAGGCAAACAGATAAATGCACATAAGTAATACATATATGGGAGCTGTTTTACATGCCAAAGGTTGGTGACAAGAGTTTTCTCTACTACAGTTGTGCAATACAGCCTGGTCACCAGCTCATGATTGGACGGTGAAGGAGCAGCAGAAGACTGATGAGTTTATATATATATATATTTTTATTATATCTGTCAGTATATGTGCACAGCAGAACACCTAATTGGTCCTACTGCTGCCCCATCTTCCTCCGATCTGAGCACTGCTGTGCAAGGAATGACAGAAAGTAAGAGAAAATAGCGGCACAGATAGCACAAAAAAAACTGTTAAAACCTTTCTCTAACCTTTCCCCGCTCTATCCAAAACTAAAATAAATGTTTTGTCTTGAGTCTGGCCATTTAGTGATGTTCTGTGCTTTATTATTTTTTACAGTGTGGTACGCCCTTGTGGCTTGGGCGAGCTGTATGTAAAAGGACCTCATGTATCAATATTATGAACCATCTGCATTACCCTTCAGTGACCATACCTGCCCTGGAAAATCACAGTTATAATCTGAAAGTCTGTTTCCAACTGCTGGCTAAGGGCTAACAGAGTTAGTTCATATTACTTTAAAGAGAACCAGTCGCATTGGGTTAATGGCAGAATATATATATTATTATTTAGCTTAAGCTGACCATGCATGAATGGAAGGTCAGCTGTTTCCTGTTAAATGGGTGAAAATCCAATCCGTGAGTGTCCATGTCAGCACCACTGGTCCCAACAAATGTCAACTGAAAAATTGAAGTGACTGTAGCCAATCAGGAAGCTGTTTTGCAAAACTAAGGCCTCATTCACGGCGGCACGTACAGCTCCGTGCTGCATGCAGGGCCATATCGAGCAGCTCCCGGGAAGGACAGGTGCGTGTGATTAGTACGCAGCCCCCGTCCTTCTCTATGGGACTACGCGGTGGTACGCGTAGTCCTCAAAGTAATCCATATACAACTTAATTCCATTGGGGTCAGGAGACCTTCAAGTAGAGTAACCAATGTGTTTCGGGGTTCCAAAACACCCCCTTCATCAGGGCCTAATGAGAGAAATCATGCATGTGGGCTACAATCCCGGCAGCTTGAAAGTTGTATTATGTTGTGATGGAAGGACTTCAGACTGGTCAGCAGCTGGTTTGGAAGTTCTCCCATCACAACACAATGCAATTTTTAAGCCACAGGAATTGTAGTACACATACATGATTTCTCTCATTAAGTGCTGATGAAGTGGGTGTGTTTTGGACCCCTGAAATGCATTGGATGTTCTACTCGATTGACCCCCTAACCCTAATGGAATAAAGTTGTATTTTTACTATTTTAATTGGTGTGGTGCTTCAATCCCATCTACTCTATTCATTATCAAGCCATGGATACTGTGGAGATCCTTTGGATCACTGAAGCTGCCTGCCCGTAAGTCAGATCACCCATATTCACATCACTTTACTATTCTTGGATGAGAAACTACAGGAGTCCAGCACTGTCTTCACACTTCGAAACCTTCCTAGAACTGACTCTGAAGGCACATACCTTGTTGAGTCAGTAAAGTACTGATTGAATCTTTGCTGACATGTTTCTAGTTGTAGAACTATCATACTGATTATTCCTCTATGGACACGTTTACTTGTCCATGATCATTTATTCGAGAAGTCATTTTTTATGTGTTAATTTGTCGCGATTATGTCTTTATCTTCATGATATTTATCTGCAAAAATGTATATACCTTCCGAGTCCATGTGTTAGGTACCTAAACCAGTTGTTGGGGGTGGGGGGTGCACAGGGTAGCTGTACCCTCTGTGTTCAGTGATAGTAATGGGCCAGTCGGCGCTGTCACACAAGAAGTCCATATCCCTGTAGAAGCCAAGACTTTGGCCATTCTCAGCTTACAGAGGATGTTCTATAGCCTGGATAGGGGGGAGGGGGAGAGAAAAGAAGGTAAATTGAAGTGAGCGTGCATGATCAGATCACGGGTTCACTTTAAGCAGTGGTAATGAGTTGAATGAGTTGCACAAACATGTATTGTGGATTTAGAAGATGAGGGTGGGAGGCTACACACATGCCTAAGTAGCCTGGAAGTGACAAAGCTTCCTGACTTATTCTATTAGTAGAGCAGTAGCGGTGGCCAAAACTGATATTTCTATCACAAGTTTCTCAGCGTCACTTCACCAGATAACCCCTGACACAGACACAACACAGACACTGCCAGACATCCACCACAGAATGTGGCTCAGGGCCATCTGTGTGGGTGCTTAACTAAATACAGCCACTGAACACCATTCTTCATATTGTCCGTCGGTCCTGAAAGTGCACAAATGAATGACTGCAACACAATGGAGGGGAACGTGTTATGCGACAGCCCGGAAAGGAATAATACTACTGGAATTTCCACCTGGTATCCAGCGCAGGGACTTCCCTATTGTTCTAATGCCTCTTCCCAAGAAAGTTCACAGCAAGTCAGGAAAGAAGTATCTAAAACATTCTTAATCTTAGTCACTTTAAAGCGATATTAATGTCAAGAGGTTTTTAAGCTATTTCAAATGCTGATTAAATCACTTACAATGGCTGCTGCTCCTTGATGTTTGAAAGTTTAAGTTTCCTGCAGAATCAGCTGGTCCCCTGAGCAATGGCCTGATATCTTGTTTTAGGGTGGCTCCTTTCCCTTGCAGCGTCCTGTGGAGCCACCCTTGTGTGTACCAGTAAGCTGTTTGCGTCTCCATAAAACACACAGGCACAACAAGGCAATCTAATCCCCTCCTCCCTGCTTCTCCTTGATCCCAAACTATGTTTGCCCTTTGTGATCTTGTAGTGGACAGGAAGTTGGGGGAGGCCGAGTTGAGAGAGTTGGAGATAGCGGTTTGGAAACATGATGACTGTACGTAGCTATAATTTTGCGCTGAAGTTGCTAGAGGGCCAAACCATTATAAATAGGGAAGCAGGTTGTTTACCACGACAGTAGAAGTGATTTTTTTCTGAAGATACGGGTAAACAACGCGATTAAATAGCCTTTGAACGTGGGATGATTGTTGGCGCTTGGAGCCATTGAGCGAGTATCAGCAAAACAACAGAATTCGTTAAATGTTCAAGAGCAGCTGTTGTTAAGGTGTTTAAAGACCGGACTGTCAGCCGAAAATCTGGGTCTGAACGTGTGAATTGTGGCCGTCAGCGACTAGTCAATGTTAGGGCAGAACGGAGAGTGGCAAGACTGGTAAAAGACAACAGAAGGGCAACAGTGCCGTGTCAGATTCCTCGCATCACCTTTCAACATCTCGTGGAGTCACGAGGCTGCCCAACGAAGTCATCTCGTGGAGTCATCTCGTGGCCCAACGAAGTACTGATGGGGTGGTCATAATAATCTGGCCACTCAGTGTATACACACCTTATCCCTATCTTTCACCCGTGGTGATAGTTAACATGAGATTAACATCCTGAGGTGGTGAGATCCTGAGGAATACAGAGCAGCCCAAATTTTGAGAGATGATGCTCTTCAGCATATTCTCATAGGAAGTTCTCATTAGGAGATGTAGTTTTGATTTATACACTTTTCCTCCTGAAGCGACCCTTAAATACAGCTATGATTTACAGCATTTATTTTAATTGCTTGTAACAAGTGCAAATGAAGGCGTCCCTGATAAACCTGACCGCTTGAAGGTCGAAGCCGAGCATTTTGTAGAATGTGTAAGAAGGTCAGAAAAAAAAAATGTAATTCCCAGAACACGCAGGAAAAGTCGATGAAAAAGATAATGAAAACACGATCCCTGAGGCTGCAATCACTGGCATGACAAGAGCCTTGAGGATTTAATTCCACTGCTTATTCATATCCCGCTTGTTTCAAGCTCCATTTCAGAGATTGATTGTTTCTAATCATTTTATTGGGTTTCAATGCTGGAACTTGGCCATCCACAGCCATGGAAATGATATCTTCCTTCAGACGTCAATGTCACCCAGGAGGAGGCAACCTGCTGCGCAACTTCTGGAGTGGCACTGCAACTGCAATCTGGATCTGAGCCCAGAGTGCCTAGTCAGGGAATTTATCAGGAGTAAGCTGCCCATACACCTTACGAATATCGGGCGATTTTCGTATGTGATCGCGTTTTCGTCCGATATTCGTAAGGTTGATGGGCAGTGTACAATCGATCAACTTTTGACTAACCAGCAGGTTAATAATCAATATGATCTGCGCCAGTCAAATCTGAGTGCAAGCTACAAAGCACTACTGATCGTGGTGATTGTTATCCCGCAGGTTTGAAAACTTTGGTCGATCGTACGATTTTCGCAAGGTTGGTGGCGTTTTCGAACGTCAAAATTCGTACGATTTACACTGCTCATGCGCAAATGAAAATACGTGCGGTCGATTACCGCAATTCGTCCAGGTGCTTTTTTTAAGTTACTGCTGATTGAACCTTGCAATAATTGTGGCAGGATGGGGCCGCCGTATGAAAATCGTATGGCGGTTCGCTCATCGGACAAAAAGTTTAGTCTGATAATCGCCAGGTGTATGGGCAGCTTAAGACTGTAAAGTTGCCATTGCTGACCTGTTTTTTAAGGTGCAGACTCCAGAGCTGACCTAGAGTAACTATGTTCATTGGCTTCATGCTTGTATTGGGTCATTGGCTCTTCAAGGGCATTATGATTTACCATGTTCCTACTAAGAACTGGAGTTTTTTTTCTACACGACCAGCAATCCGGTTTAAACTTTTGGGGCAGGACTGATGCTGATTCAAACCTAAGAAAAAGTAATCTCAGGATCATAATGACAACTAGCACTTTTTAGGAGGTCAGTAGTGACACCCTGCATATTCCTCTTAATTCTATTTCTTGGCAGGGTGCAAATATTGTGAACGCTGACAGGTTCACTTTAAGGGAGAACAGATTAGGGCAACAAGAACAGTTCTTCCTCTAACCACTTCAGTAACTAAGTCTTAAAGGAGAACTATGGGGTCAGGGCTTTTCCCCATAGTTCTCCTTGGGGTAACGGGAGGACACAAACTAGCATCCTCCCGTTACCCTAAGCTCAGTATACCGCAAGCTTAGTTCTCCTTTAATGTAACTGCCTGGCAGCTTTAAGACTCAACTGTGGAAATCTATAAAAAGAAGGCAAACAGGGAATCTGGGATGTTGTCAGTTACTCTATGTAATTATTTATGGACTTAACATGAAAGTGGTAGGGTAGGAATATTGAAGCTGCCACTTGTTTTTACATTTCCATTCTTCAGGGCTGTCATCCTAAACCTTTACTTCACTACTTGGTGTGTCAATGATTTTGAACAAGCTTTTATAGCGGTTTTGGGACACCTAACATGTGACTGTTTGTTTTAGGTCAGTGGCCCACAAATAGTGAAGCAAGGATAAAAATAAAACATGGTTTTTATTGGGTGACCCCCCAGATTTGCTTTTGTTTACACTTACATGCCCAAGTCTCCATAGTAGTTGTAGAACTCCATATGGTTGCAGGCCTGAATCCAGCCCACCCTCCACGTCTCCTTGCCAGAGATCGGAGGCACTAAGACTTCAGCAGTGGCTCGGAAATGGGGCGTCCTGTATCTCAACACGACACTAGATGACTCGTCAATCCTGGTGGGCGTGGAATCAATGGTGGCTTTGATGTCCAGGACAGAAATGGACTCTCGAAAGACCTTGGGCTTGCAGCTTAGACTGTGGATGCACCCCATGGTATTTAGCACCAGGGCAATCTCTATTAGGCTCAGGCAGTCCTGAGGAAGACGACTCATGGAGACCAAGATGTTCTTCTTTCCATCCAAGTCACAGCAGGATGAGACCTCGTCCTGACGGTTATAGCTGACGTGGTAGATTTCCTTTGCTATATCCATAGAGATGGAATGAGGAGCATCTCAGAGATGCCAGCTACGTGCCGGTTCCAGGCTTGGTCCCCTGGGTACCTGGAATAAGCAATATTTTTAGTTTGGCAGTAAAGACTGGCAGTTGTCATCATATAATATAACCAACACTATGCAAATTGTGACATCCATAGCATCCAATCAGCATCCATCAAGGTAGGGCTGATACAGAGGCAGGAGAGACATTCTTCTCAGGCGCTGTAGTGGGGAGTGCACAGCTAGGCTGGGAGTGTTTTCCGCCACTGTGCAGAATTGTGCTGTCAAACTGACAGCCCAGCCCTGCTGATTACACTGGAGTGGGCTCTGCTGTTACTGTGACAGGTAGCTCAGCTCTGTATCAGGAGGATTCAGGAATAAGCTGTCAGTGTGACTGCTGTACTATTGGGCCTCTTCACCCCACCCATCGGCTCCCTGTACTATGTCTCCTTCCCATTAAATGTCCCCAAAGTATAGCGCCTTTCCTCCTCCAGCATCCTCTCCCTTCCATCTACTTTGGCCTCCTGAATCCCCATATACTGTGGCTCTCCTTCCCTTTATATTATCCTCCCTGCATTGTGGCTCTCATTCCCCTCCAGCACCCCCCATTTATCCTCCCCTACAATTTCCCCCAGTATTGCACCTCTCCCCCAATTCAGTGTCAGCTTGTATTGTGCCTTTCCTCCCCTTTAAGCATCCTTTTTGGCAATGATCCTCACCTCCCCCTCCAGTGTCCTCCAGTATTGCACCTCTTATTCCCAATGCCCCCTAGTATTGTCTCATTCAGAGTCCCCAACCTGTAGTGTGCCTCTCATCCCCTCCAATGTCCCCCAGTAACACCCTCTCATCCAGAGTCTCCCCATTAGTGCACCTCCCCTCCAATATCTCCCAGTATTCTAAATTCCCATTTACCAGTGTCTACTCTGTAGTATGCCTCTCCTCTCTTCCAATGTCCCCCAGTATTGTGACTCCCCCTCATCCAGTGTCTCCCCTGTAGTGTGCCTCTCCTCCTCTCCAAAGTCCCCCAGTATTGTGACTCTCCCTATATGGATCCTCACATCCCCCTCCTGTGTTTCCCTGTATTATGCCTCTTCTCCCCCTCTGGTACCCTCTCCTTCTTGTACTGCTCCTCTCCTGTTCTACAGCATCCAGCATAACACTTTTCCTTCCCTTTCAGTGCCCCCCTGTACTACTCCTTTTCCTCCACCATCAACAACTCCCATCCTGCTCCTCTCATTCACCTCCAGCACCCTCTTTTGTTGTGCAACTCTCCTTCCTCCCCTGTACCCCCCTCCCTCCACTATATGGCACCACCCCACCCCCTCCTGCATTCTGCCAGGGAGTAGGTGGCATGCCATTCACAAGCATGTGACACTGGAAGATTCACATGCCAGCCAGTGGGGACATAATGGGAAACATGTTAACCATGTCTCAATGTCGTTATCCACAAAAGAGAGAAAAATGCCATTATGACCTTCAACTGCAGTAAATTACACCGAAGAGCAAACTGGAGAATGTTGATAAACACAGCTAACTGACCTTGCTTAATATATTGCTTGATGTCATTCAGCCTTAATCTTTTTGGTGCATTGTGCTGTGCTAAATGATGTTTTGTTAGTAGTATTGACCTTTTTACTTTATTGTGGTTGCCAACTATTACCATCCATAGGCAAAACACTGTATATGACAGTTGCTAAAATGTAAATATATTTGGAAAACTGTGCTTCTTTAGTTTACTTCTGTTTTAAGTACATTGTAATATGTTTCAAATTAGACAGAATTATGTTTCTGGTAAAAAGTCATTTTTTATGTGGTGCTTCTAAAAAAAATTAACTTTATTGCTAACACAAAGGGGCTGATGATGCCCCAAAGAGCATAGTGCAGGTGACAGGTTCTTTTTAAGGAGACATCAGGATTCTATCAGACCCCTGATGTCACCTCTGCACTCTGTTGAGGCTGATCAAGCACAGAACTGTGCTCCATCAGCTTCTACCCTGGTCAGAGAGGTCAGAGAGTGACCGTTCTGAACCCGCAAGTGCTCAAAGCTGAGCGCTTTTGGGTTCATTTTTCACAAGAGAAATCAGTGAATGGATGTTTGCTGAACTCCTACTGCTCTCCATTTGACAGCCACCATTGTGGTCCCAGCCACCCACAAGGGACAGGTCAGGAAAAGATCCATCACACTGGTTTTCCCTAGGAACCCTACATGGACACTTTCAAACAGAAAGAGAAGCCTGCTGGAGAAACGGAAGGGAACAAATGCTCTATCCAGGGAGTCCATGTAGCCTCAAACTTAGGGAGTGTGTCTTCCTGACGGGCGGTTAGTTTGTCAAAGAACATTGTAGGGGACATATTAGCAAGAAATTGTCGATTTCTGAAAAGGCTTTCACTAAGATTTAGAGTCTGTATGAAAATTGTGCCCATTATGCTACAAGAGCATTTATGAGCTCTTGGCTTGTGATAGCTCCAGTCTTGTCTTGTCTTGTTCTGTCTACACAGGCCTGTATCCTGATCCTTATATTCAGTCCTGCCTTGAGCTTGTAACCTAATCTTACCTTGGCTCTTTAATCCTATAACTGTCTTGTTTCCTGTATTTATCTTGTATTAGTTCCTGTCTTGTATGTGTTTCCTGTTCCTGTCTGGTGCCTTGCTCTCTGTTTGTCTTGTACCTTGACATCAGTCAGTACTTCTCCTTGTTCCTGGGGGCCAGCCTGTGGCATCACCTGATCAGGGCAAATAGTTTAAGCCCTGGGGGCATCCAAGTACCAGTAGGCGTGCTTGCCTTATGGGAACGGCGGTCTGCTAAAGATGAAACAACTCATCGCTATTGGCTCTGACAGCGTGCAGCCACAGCTGGTCCTGACAGTAGCCACCATTCCAGTTCATCCCAAAGGTGTTTAGTAGGGTCCAGGTAAGGGCTCTGTAGTTCCTCCAATACAAACTCATCAAGCCAATGTCTTTATAGATCTGGCTTTTTTGCACCAGGACACCGTCATGCTGTAACAGAAAAGAGTCTTCACCAAACTCTTACCCCAATGTTGGAAGAGCACAATTGTCTACAATGCCTTTGTATGCTGTAGCACAAGATTCTTCAGTGGAAACACCTGAACTCAGTAATTTGGGAGGATTCCACACTTGTTGCCCTATAATGTAGATTGCAAAAACCCTTTGCATATGCTTAGGAGAATAAATAGAGTTGCAACGTGCCTGGTTTTGAAACCACTAATCACACACAAAGGGCCCGTCTCTCTCCGATGCTATTTCAAACTTTACGCTTTCCATTATGAACGGCAGAGCTGGCTGCTGAATCGGCATCCTCGCTCTCATTTGCATAGGGTGCCACTGGCATTGCTGAGAGGTTTCCAGTAACAGAAGAGGGGGAGTTAAAAATAGTTAAAAGCCTTACAGGATCCGATAGCATGGGGAGATATATAGAGCACTTTTCAGATAATACAGAATGAAGAAATGTGAAATTGTGGTGACAGGTGTTAACATGAAAGATGAAAGCGGAAACATCATCGCGTGACAGTTCTTCTATGCTGTAGAGGATCACACAGAATTTCAAATGCAGAAAGAGAATTTTTTCAATAAATACAATAATCTAGTTTACTACATTCCAGAGAATTCATTAAAGAGTAGCTCTAATAATAATACTAAAAAATCATTTTTAAAGGAGAACTATAGGGTCAGTGCTTTTCCACATAGTTCTCCTAGGGGTCATGGGAGGACATAAACTAGCATCCTCCCGTGACCTAAAGCTCAGTATCAGAAATCAAAAGTTCTTGCTGCACTCCTTACTGGAGTCAAAGACAGACCCGTGTGAACGCGTGGGTGCTTGTAGTGGCCACGGATGGCGCCGTGAAGAAATACAATAGAAAATAACGTCACCAGTCACCAGCATGATTGACAGCTGGCTCTGCCTATCTAGAGGCAGAGCCAGCTGTACCCCTCCCCCGTCCGTTACACCAGTCAGCGCTGGAGGATTGGACCGGGGAGGGGAATCCCTGCAGGGAGCCGTGACTGACAATCACCGCTCTCTGCAGGGACATGATCGAGAAGTGAGAGAGCGATGGTATGTATTCGCTCACTTCCCGATCTATTGAGCCAAAGTGTAACAGTTTAATTGTCACACGTCGGCTCGAACTATGAGGTTGAGTGGAAATCGCTCACCTCATAGTTCTCCTTTAAGTGGTCTACCTTATACTACTTTTTTGTTTCAATGTCTAAAATGTGAGATCATCAGAGCTGTGAACTGACCCTGAAAGAAAACGAGAAAAGAGTCACTGGCTCCAGGTCTTCACCCATTTGATCTGTTCAGTGGCCAGTGCAGGGCAGCTGTTGATGCAACCTGACACATCAGTTGGTGTGAAGAGGATGTTGGCAAGTTAATATAAAGAAAGGATTACAAGTTTTTATAAAAGGCCTCTGGTTTTCATTAAAGAAATTAAACTTCAGAGCGGGATAACTGCATTTGCCTCTCCGGCTCAGTGCCCTGCTCCCTTTTTGGGATCTACGGTCAGCTGCAAGGGGCTACCTAATCTCCTTACCATCTTGTCTTGATTTGTATTGTGATTATAATGTCTTCCTTATATTGTAAAGCGCTGCACAAACTGTTGGCGATATATAAATCCTGAAAAATAGATAATCAGCGCTTCTGGAAAAGAGACTAAAGTGGAAATATGTATTGTAAATTAAAACCTAAAGCAGCTCTAAAAGAGAATGGAAGAATCCTTTCAACAATCGAGAAAAATATATATCAAAGCGCTAAAGGTATTAATAATATGACACTTAGTGCAACCAAGTGATATAGTGAAATTTAGGGTTTAGGCGGTCTAGCCCTAAACCAAGTGATATATCTTACATAGGATCATGAAAAAAACAATTACATTAATAATTCCATCGTGCTGTGGAAAAACAGATAGTGATTGGGACAATAAAAAAATTTCAACCACTGTGTAAAGACATCAAATTATATAATAATATATGAACGATCCACGCAAAAAAAAAAATATTAAAAAACGTTAAATATAAAGTGTTCAGTGAGAAATAAACGTAAAAACGTAAAAAACGTGTGCAAGAGAAATTGTTAATGATATATATTGTTGATGATAAATTTTTCTTAGCGGTGGTCTGACAGCCCCTCTTGGGTGGGTACTCACCAAATGGAGCTGGATCAAAGGCTTTTAGTTAGTGACAATGAGCCTGCAATCGTGCTTTCAAACTTGGACCCAGTTGTTTCCACTCTCAGTCCCTGCAAGGTGAGTGTTTGATTTTTCTCCCTTGTAGCGCTGGCTGTATCCCAAAAGTGAAGCTGGATCGTCTCAGGCACAGTGTCAGCAAAACTCCTTGCCGTAGTCCCGCAATATTGCAAAAATGAAAAAAGGAGAGAGCCCTCATAGTGTAGCGAGTAAAAACATATAGCTTTATTACAAGTAGTAACTTACACAGGGGAAAAAATCCGGCCGGCACAAGCAGCTCAGGAACAAAAAACCCTCGTGTGTAAATCTGGCGTCTACCCTCTTTAAAGATATATAAATCCTGTATAATAATAATAATCTAGAGCTAGCCATATGCTGCTCACATTTTGGCTGATTTCCCTGAATCGATGGAAATTCCAACTGTGGGTGGCCCTGTCAGCACCCCTTGGCTCCAGTGTGGGGGTAACCTCACTGCCAAGGTACGTTTTCTATTTGCCCGGTGTTCCTCTTTAAGAGCTAAGTGTGTTTCTGGCAAACCAAAGGGTATGTTTCTGTTCTTGCAGGGCTTTTAAAGTGTTAAAATATGGGGAACTATGCATATATTGCAGAGATGCAAATTTTTATTTTGCCTTCACATACACTTTAAGATAACAAAGGAATACTTTTTCCTGGCAGTATTGTTTTGAAAAAATAATTTTATCTCCCACGTACCGTATTTTTCGTCTATAAGACGCCCCCATGTATAGGACGCCCCCCACTTTTCTTACCCAAAATTCAGAAATCAATATTTTCCATGCTCTTTTGCATAACTGATTACATCCAGTTGAAATTTAGCAGAGTAAGACAGCCGCTTACTGGTACCGGTATTTTTTTTGTTTTTTGAAATTTTTTGGCCTCAGAATGCTCCGACATTACCGCCCTCTGTTGCATCTGGGCACTGGCTACAGGCTCTCCGCAGCATCAGCTGACGTCGGGTACATAAGGCTCATGATTGGAGGAAACCTGTTAGCTTGTCTCTGCAATCGGAAGTTTCACTCGTAAGGCTAGTTTGCAGAGGTATTGGCAGTTTCGCAACCGTGGTTCTCCTCTCGGCCCCCCGTATATAAGACGCCCCTCCATTTTTAGATAAATATTTTTAAGAAAAAGTGTATCGTCTTATACACGGAAAAATACAGTAATCTATAGATAAAAAATATAACAAAAGGAATTTTTAATTTTTTTTTATGGTTTAACCAGTGTTAGTTTTAAAACAACTAGAGCTACCGAAGATAGAAATGCACATTTTATTCTATCATTCGTCACTTTTATAATGACAGTCATATTAGGTTTGTATTATACACCATGGCATTACAAATGAAATAAAGGTGTTTGTTTCCAATTTTGCTCTTTTATTTAAAAAAAAATGTCACTGAAAAAGTTAAATAAAAATAAAAAAAAGTGAAAGAAATATACATGAAAAAATGAGCAGCATTATATTAGCTAAGAGAAGAGGAGGAAGGAGTTCATTAAGGCTGATTAGGATTAACTCAGGGGTCTATTTGGAAGACCCCTGAGTTTTTACCCAATATTCACACTTTTTATTGTATTTAGTTAGAAAAGTGTTAGTAACTCTTCAATTAAAGTTGTATGAATCTAGTTTGAAAGTGTTACAATGAAGTAATGTTATTGTTGCTACATTGTAATTACTCTGGCTTATTCATAGCAGATCAAATGGTGACTTTTTTATTTACATGTGAGTAAAGGCAAATTAAAGTTTAACCACTTGCTGACCAGGTGTTTAGACCCCCTTTTTTTCAGTATTCAGCGCTGCGGTACTTTGACTGACGTTTATTCCGTCATGCAACGTTATACTAAAATGAATTTTATACAATTTTTTGGGGTACAGATAGAGCTTTCTTTTGGTGGTATTTTATAACCACTGGGGTTTTTATTTTTTACTATATTTTGGGAAAATTCTTGAAAATTGAGGGGAAAAAAACACTTTTTTTTTTTAGATTATGTTAGGAAACAATTATTATTACCCAATTATTTTGGTAAAATATAAAAGAGGGGGTCACGTCGGGTAAATAGACACCAACATGTCATGCTTAAAAATTGCGTGCACCCGCGAAATCGCAAAAAACGACCATACTCAAAATTGACCATAGGCGACGCTTTAAAAGCTTTTTCCGCTCATCAGTTTAGTGTTATCAGTGATTAATGGCCCTAGAATGATTGCTCTCACTGCAACGTTCGTGGCGATATGTAACATGTGCGGCGTAATGGGCGCAATCGTCGTTTTCGCAGGCATGCGCCCCTGACGCATGTTTGCATGCGTGTATGTATGGGTGGGAACGTAAAAAAAAAAAACACCGTTATATCACTATGTTTACGCATTTCCAAATTGGAGCATTATAACATCCAGGCGATAAGTATTATAAAAGCAGAGCACAGCAATGGGAGCCGGTGTATTTCCCAAAGCGTCAACTCCTCTTTGTAAACCAACATCCTGCTTTCCACTTAGACCGGAGCACTAGATTACAGATAACATCCCATTTTACATATTAAAGTGACATTAGCCTGAATTCATATTAAAAGAGATAAAGCGATTAAGAAAAATAGCTTCATCTCTCAGCTGTGCCAGGTCAGCGGTCCCATAGATATCGGTGCAGTGTGGTAATTAAAAATATGACCTCTGTGATTAACCTTCTATAAATCACACGAAATCTGATTATATTGTTGACTGACCTTCACTAGATTGTCTCACAAATGACATCAAAATGTGGATGATACTGCCAGGGCCTAGCTTTAATACAAATGAAGTCATTTAAGGGCTCATAACACTGGAATCGGCCGGCACGTACAGCTCCGTGCTGCGTGCACGGCCGTATCGAGCAGCTCCCGGAGTACAAGTGAGTATATCTCATTAAAGGCACAGTACAGTCAAAATAGAAAAAAAATATAATGAAATCTTGAGCTAAATACAAAGGAAACAGACGACCTAATCAGTTCTTCATCTAGCATTTGCTCTAACACACAGATCCAACTCATTAGTTGTTTTCCTGGATGTATGACATTTCCTGCTTGTAATGTACGTGAGTTATTCTAAACCACACGCAAAGCAGTTTATTTGCTCTCGATCACATACAGAAGACCTGATTAAAAAAAAATACCAATACTGAGATGTTTTTTACAGCCATCAGTTAGGATGAACCCTGCCTTGGAAGTATGAACTGACTAACCACAGGAAGCAGAGGACGGACACAACACAGGATGTATACTGCAAGTCACTCAGGAAGTGCACTGCTAGTGACACAGTGGGGTGCCCGCTAGATTCTGCCTGCAGGGATTATAGAGGAATTGGATTCAAGTGTACCCAAACCCAGGAATACATCTGGGACATCCTAAAACATTTCATGTGAAAATGGCTTAATGAAGCTTAATGTGTACAAAAGTACCTAAACTTAATCTTGAAACTTTGCACTACCTAAGCTTTAAACTTTCCAAAGTACATAGAGCCTGAAAAAAAAGACACCTCCTGCAGCCTCCACATCTAAGTATTAGGAAGTTCCAGTATATTGCAGAATAATGGGACATCCTAAAACATTTCATGTGGAAATGGTTTAATGTAGCTTAATGTGTACAAAACTGCCTAAACCTCAATCTTACAACTTTGCACAACCTAAGCTTTCAACTTTCCAAAGTACATAGAACCTGAAAAAAGCAAACTAATGCAGCCTCCACATCTAAGGATTAAGAAGTTCCAGTATATTGCAGATTAATGGGACATCCTAAAACATTTCATGTGAAAATGCCTTAATATAACTTAATGTGTAAAAAAAAGTGCCTAAACCTTAATCTTGAAACTTTGCACAGCCTAAGCTTTCAACTTCCCAAACCTATCCTGGAAGTTTCAGGGATTTTGGTTTCCCACAAGGCAAATGAGTGACATTAAGCCACATTAATCCCCCCCAAAAAACAAGCTTAACGTACAAAAAAAGAACTTAGTTGTTAACCAATTTCCCCCCAAACTTCACACACTGGAAAACACTATCCTGAAAAACTCAGGACTTTTAGTAAAACATAGCAAACGGGATACAAAGTCATGTCCCCAATGTCATATTTAAAAATATAGTGAATAACCTTTGCTATGTTTTACTAAAAGTACTGAGTTTTTCAGGATAGAGTCTTGTATTGTGTGACGTTTGTGGGAAATTGGTTAAGATCTATGTTATTTTTTGTACGTTAAGTCAGATTAAGCTCCCCAAAAACAAGCTTAAAGGAGAACTATGAGGTGAGTGAAAACCGACGTGTGACAATGAAACTGTCACACGTCGGAGCAATAGATCGGGAAGTGAGCGAACACATACCGTCGCTCGCTCACTTCTTGATCATCTCCCTGCAGAGGGCGGTGACTGTCAGTCACAGCTCCCTGCATGGATTCTCCCCTCTCCGATCCTCCAGCGCTGACTGGAGGAACAGACGGGGGAGGGGGCGGGTACAGCTGGCTCTGCCTCTGGATAGGCAGAGTCAGCTGTCACTCACGCAGCTGGAGGGATCTCGACCGTAATGTCGGGAAACCGTCATGGGTGCAGCGGTCTCAGTATACCGCGAGCTGTAGCTCACGATATACTGAGCTTTGGGTGACGGGAGGAGGTTAGTATATGTCCTTCCGTGACCCTTAAGAGAACTATGGGGGAAAACACTTACCCCATAGTTCTCCTTTAATGTCCCTCATTTGCCTTGTGGGAAACCAAAATCCATGAAACGTCCAGGATAGGTTTGGGAGGTCGAAAACTTAGGTTGTGCAAAGTTTCAAGATTAAGGTTTGTAAACATTAGGTTATATTAACTACCTCCCGGCCAGCCGCTGTGTATACACGGCCTGCCGGGAGCTTCTTGGATGTAACTGGGCGTGTATACACGTCCTGTTACATCCGCCCGCTCGGGCACGCCACGCGGTGCGCGCGAGCGGGAAATCCCCGCTATTTGAAAACAGGCAGCGATGCCTGTTAATATACAAGCGATCCGCCGTCTATAGAGCCGGCGGATCGCTTGTATGAAGCCCCGAGACGTGCGCCCCTCCGCGGCTCTCCCCCTCCCCCCCTCCCGCTGTCAAGCTGGTCCCGGGCTCCGGTGTGAGCCCGGGACCAGCATAGTGCCTCTGTCACAGGGGATCAGAGGGAGCTCGGTACACGAGAATTCCAGTCTCCCCGCTCCGATCTGCCAGCGCTGACTGGCGGAACGGACGGGGGAGGGGGCGGGTACAGCTGGCTCTGCCTCTAGATAGGCAGAGCCAGCTGTCACTCACGCAGCTGGGCGGATCCCGTCATCTACGTCAAGATCCGCTCCGGCTGCGGCGTTTCAGCTGTAGCTCGCGGAAAACTGAGCTTTGGGTAACGGGAGGACGCTAGTTTGTGTCCTCCCGTTACCCTAAGGAGAACTATGGGGGAAAACACTGACCCCATAGTTCTCCTTTAAAGCCATTTTCACATTAAATGTTTTAGGATGTCCCATTAATCTGCAATATATTGGAACTTCCTAATCCTTAGATGTGGAGGCTGCATTAGTTTTTCAGACTCTATGTACTTTATTATCCCCCAGTGATTCTGCCAGTAACACACTTCTTGTCCTAAGGTGACAACTCTCACTCCTTGACTGTAGGGTGTATATAGAGGACCAGCTGTGTTACCCTAGGACAGGAAGTGCGTTGGGACGACTAGCTCCATTTCCCCTCTTCTCCATAATATTGGGGGAAGGTGGTGTGTGGTTAAAGGAGTTGTAAAGTCCCAGCATACACTATCCTGTTATAACATTGTAATAGGAATACATAGTAGAGTTGTTTTTCATAATGCAATCAAAGCTTACATGAAAAAATCCCTTTTATGAAGTGAGTGCTGCCTTCTGTCTGCCAACTTCCTGAATTTCCAGTTTGCATTGCGTCTCTTTCCCTGCTGCTTGATGTGGTGCAATCTCGATTTCTTAAGACTCAATATGCCGTCATGCTGTTCAATACAGGGCCGTAGCGAGGGCAAGGCAATTGAGGCTCTCGCCTCAGGTGCTGGGGGGGTTGCAGCCATCAGGGAGAAGTGGGGCGGCACAGGTCTGCACAGAGGATCACCACATATCACTGAGTGATATGTACTGGTCCTCCGCCGCTCGGCCACGCATAGAGCACAGCCTGCAGCTTCTCCTCTGGATCCCCGCTGCTCTCCCCCCATCTGTATGCAGTGGGGATTCAAGGAGAAGTAAAGCACTTCAGCCGGCGGAGGAGGGGGGGCGGAGGAGGGAGAGAGCCGCTTGGCAAGGATCTGACAGCCAGCGGCTCCCTCCTCCGCTCCCCCTTCCGCTGGAGTGCTTCACTTCTTCTTGGATAACTGCTGCATACAGACGGGGAGAACAATGGGGATCCAGAGGAAAAGCTGCAGGGTGTGATCTGTGCGTGGCCAAGCGGCGGAGGATCGGTACATATCAGTGATATGTACCGATTAGGGATGCACAGATACTTTTCGAGTACCAGTGCAGATACTTGGCATTTTCATGAGAACTACCAGGGTTGCAGCGGTTGGCGCTCCACCACTGTCCTGAAATCATTAGTCTGTATTGTTTTAGAAAAACTGTCAGATGACAATAAACAAAAATGTATCAGTACTCGTACTTGTAAGTACTCGGCAAGTACCAGTACTCGTACTCGCAAAACTGGTATCTGTGCATCCCTTTATTTATATTTATAAAAACAAAATCATACATTAAAACAGGGATGTACAAATGCCAGGAGCTCCGTGTGCCCCTTACAAATGACAGCTGCCTCCTAATTTTTGAATTTTTCTCTAGTCTAGTCTTGGAGCTCAAAAGTATCGGTACTTGTACTCGTACCGAGTACTGTACTTGGTATCTGTGCAACCCTAGTACCGATCCTCTGTGCAAAGCGAACGCTGGAGCGATCAGCTGATCACTCCAGTGTTTGTAAATAACAGGGGACACATAGTACTATCTGTCCCCAGTTATGAATGAACAGGAAGTGCTTTACAATGGGGTTGTTGAGTTTCTCAATGGGGTTGTAGCACTCAGTACAGAGGCTCCTCCCTATTCAGACACTGGATGATAGTAAATATCTTCTGAATGAATGGGAAGCCTCTGTACTTTCCATTCATTTAGAACAGAGGTTGCAGAAAAAAAGATAGAGGACCTCAATTTCTTTTTCTATTTTAAAAGATAAATGTCTGGGTTCTGTTTAGACCCCTAATATTTCAGGAGGCGGGCGCATTTTTAGTTCTTGATCAGAGATACCATTTAATAGAGCTAAACTGCTGGGGCTGAGACAAGGTCTTGAGATAACAATGCGGTGCGCACAGGACAGCAATGATCAACAGGTTATTGAATAGATATAAGAAAACACTTTCAAAAGAGAGCAAATTGTTAGGGTGTACATACACTTTAAAATAAAAGAGGAGAACCTTCTAGTTTTAGCACAGATGCATGGTTTGCTGAGTCACTGAGAACCTAAAACAAGCATGCAGGTCAGGAGTTCTGACCTGCATTCACCTTGACTTTCTAATTTGCATGCTTGTTCTGGGTCAGTTACCCTAAAAGTAAATCCGCCTTTAAGTCCCCCTCATATTTCTCAGTAAAGTCTCCCTTTAAAGGACACCAGGTACCGAGGAAGTTAAAAGGCTGCTATTGCTGAATACCCCTTCATTAGCTGTCATGCTGATCCAATGGCTTCGTTACATTCTAGCTCACTGAACTGTAACGAGTATTTCCATCAAGAGTTCTTTTGTCATTTACTCCCCCGCCCTGCTCAGGGGAAGCCACATAGTGCTATACTTTGCTTCAGCCTTGTTCCAGAGATCTCCACTTTGTGGCCCTGTTCAGCTTTTGCACAAAAAATGTTCTGGCCATGTCTGTTTAATACTGCATATGCACACGGCTCGCCCCATTTATTGGCGGTGGCCCCAGTTATTTAGAGGGGTACGGCCTCAGGAATAGGAATCAATGGGGTGAGTGGTGTGCACATGCAATAGGTGAACGGCACCGGCTGGACTCTCGAAGGCTATGTGGTGCCAGGGAGAGCCACACACTCTCAGGAGCAGGGCTGAAGGTTAGTGTTTAGGTAGACAACTTTCACTGAAGTGGGGGAGAATTTTAAAGAGCAGCTTCACTAAATGTGTAGTTGTCCTACGCCTTCACCTTCGCGACATCTCCAAAATACGCCCCTTCCTCACCAATGAAACCGCATTACTCATCTACTCCCTTGTTATATCTCGTCTTGACTATTGCAACTTCTGACCGCTACACAGGCTATCCCCCCTTCAGTCTATCATGAATGCAGCTGCAAGACTCATTCACCTAACCAACCGCTCAGTGTCTGCAACCACCCTCTGCCAATCCCTGCACTGGCTTCCAATAGCTCAAAGGATAAAATTGAAAATTTTGACAATGACTTACAAAGCCATCCATAACTCTGCCCCCGGCTATATCTCAAACCTGGACTCAAAGTATCACCCTATCCGTCCCCTCTGCTCTGAAAAATACCTTCTGCTTTCCAGCTCCCTCATCAACTCTTCCGATGCTCACCTTCGGAACTTCACTAGAGTCTCTCCCATCCCCTGGAACTCTCTACCCCAACCTGTCCGACTATCTCCCACTCTGACTGCCTTTAGCCTATCCCACCTCAACCTAACCACTCAACCATCACATTCTCAGACAATTCATCCACACACAGCTACCTCCTCATGCATCACTTGCCCCTCCCTTTTAGATTGTAAGCCCTCTGGGGCAGGTCCCTCCTAACCATCGTGCCTTGAATTGTATTGTGATTTTAATGTCTTCCTTATATTGTAAAGTGCTGCGCAAACTGTTGGTGCTATATAAATCCTGTATTATAATAATAATAATAATGGTTGTCCTTTAAGCGCCTTACATAAAGATGACCACTAGAGGGAGCATTTACACATAAGTATATGAAATATAATAATCGAAATATGGAACAGAAAGCGAATACAAATGCAAATGTTACATTACTAATAACTTCTGAGTCTGCGTTACTATTATAACTCAGAGCAGCATCATAGTTTCCCCTTAATTCTCTTAGAAGAGCGTGAATCTGTGTCTATAGGGTATCCCTTTCTAGGTGTCAGTGCAATTGGTGCACCAGGCTAAGCTGAAGCTATTGAGCCGGTTCAGCTGATGTGACAATCCCGAGTACATTCAGAATCAGCATTTCACTGTGGCAGAAGCGCCGTAGCATAATGCAGCAGCTCTACTCGCAGAGACGGGAAAAACACACACTGTTATGTGTCTCCCACAATAATTAAAATGCATCTGCAATGCTGTGCAAAGCATAGACAAGGCAGCAGGGGTGACTGGGGGGTTAAAAAAAACAAAAACCTTACAGTCGGGCATATCGCAGACGAGCCATCGCCAAGCTCCTGGATTTCGGGGGCTGCAGATTTTCACCCCATTTGCAGTTAATTGGAATGCAATGAAAGGCATATAGAGGGCAAGCGGAAACTAAGGAGGGAATGTTACTAGTGGCCCAATGGCCATAAATAAAATATGGAATATTAAGTACCTGTGTGTTCGCCGGCATGCAGAAGCGCAGAGTCTGATCGTTGCCCGCCGTGCGATCCGTCCGTCCTCGTCTGAATTCCTGTTGAGAGCAGAATATTTGAAGAGCGGGGGGGTTAGCCTGCACCTCTTCTTTTTTTTTTTTAATTTCTTGTTCACAAGTCCTGTTGCAATCATCGGTCACTTGCAGCATCTATGACAGCGCGGCGGGTGCGCCAGAGGGTCTCATCACTCTCCCTCAGCATTGTATCGGGTGTCCTGATCTTATAATGTCACTGTCACTTCTGTAACTGAGACACTCCACCCCGCACTGCTGCCAGCACAGGAAACTTTGCAAGAGCAAGGACTGATCACAGACCTATCTTGTGCTGACAGTCCTCTCCACTCCTCCTCCCCCCCCCCCAGGCCAGCCAAGGGTGCTGTGTGCAAGAGCTGCAAGTGATGAAGGCGGCAGTGCAAGATCAAGTTTTGTGACAGTCAATCCCCCTGAGGGTAACACATGTCCTTCCCCTTAAGCCAGTCCCAAGCTGCTGCACTGCCTCCTCTCCTTGCTGCATCCCATGTGCCGCTGACCCCCCTCTGATTCTCTATCCAGCTGCAGGTCCTGCCTGCATATTAAGCTGCTCTTCCACACGACATTTCCTCCGCTGTGCTGGGGGCGTCCTGGGTAGTGTAGTTTTCCATGGCTGCTGGCAGTTCTGCACTAAATAATTGCAATGGTTTTCACACTGTGGTGGCGAAGGGAAGTCTGCCATGGTTGTAAATCTCTAAATAGTAACATTGTGACATTGCAGCAGAGTAGAGGGGGTTATCTCTGCAGATGCATGATGGCTGCAGGGTAGTATTCACAGCTCTACCAGATGCTAGAGCTTTACTACAGGGCATATGCCCCGGGTCTACTATGGTGTGACCCAAAAAAAATACTATGGACTGCCCTCCTGGACTATTACAGAGTGATCCTGGTCTAGTACGGAGTGCCCCTCCCCCCATTATGGAGCAAATCTGGCCTATTATGGAGTGACCCTGCCCCCTATTATGGAGTGAATCTGGTGTATTATGGATTGACCCTGGTCCACTATGGAGTGACTTGGGTCTATTACAAAGTGCCCCTGTACTATGGAGTGACCCCGGTGTACAACAGAGTCCCCACAGTATATAACGGAGTGCCCCCCTCCCCCCAGTTTATTACAGAGTAACCCCCCCCGGTTTATTACAGAGTGACTCCCCAGGTCTATTACTGAGTGCCCCTCTGGTCTATTATAGAGTGACCCAGGTCTACTATGAAGCGCCCCCCAGTCTATTACGGAGTGGCCCTGGTCTATTATGGTGTGACCCCAGTCTTGCACTACTTTTTTCACCACAACACACAAAACGCAAGGTATTGCGGTACCACGCGCTGTGCTGGAGGTGGCTAGGAGCTGGCCAGGAGGTGCGCTCGGGTGCCATTCAAATGAAGCAACACCCCTAGTGCATGGTAATGCGCACTAGGCGCGCTGTATGATAGCGTGCGTTAATCACGCTTGCGATTATTGCAACACTATGGTGTCATTGGGCCCAAAGGGTTTTTGTATTACATACATTAACCTGATAAATCTGAATTTTTTAATAGAAAATTACACCCCCAAACAATGATTTACCGTATTTCCTTAGGGCTAGTTCACACCAAAACTGCATCAGAACCGCATGCATCTGCAAAGCTGCGACGCAATGCATTTTGCCGCGATGTTACCACAATTGATCAGTTTTTTGTTGTTTTGGGGGGGGGGTTTGTGCTTAAATTGGATTTCAGGTGCGTTCCGATGCATTTTGATGCGTTCCGCCACGATCCGATGCAGCTAAAATAGGGCAAGCAGTATTTGTTCTGGCCGCATCGGAATGAACTACTCTGGTGTGAACAGAGCACAAGAAATACCATAGGGAAGCATTGTAATGCACTTTTGATGCAGCTGCAAAATGGAACGGACTGCATCTGGTGTGAACTAGCCACTACACTTTGCCCTGTGACCTGTATATAGCTCACCATGCAGCTAAACCCTCCTATTCTGAACAAATCAGGGTGGGGTGAAACTGGTAAAAGAACATAGAAACATACAGACAATATATGAAACATGTAAACGTAGTGTCAGCTCACAAATACAAACAACATCAACAAACAAGGACATCTATACCAGCCATGCTGTCTAAAAGGGATTTGGGAGCTTTCCTCCAGACACCTGCTGTAGATGGCAGTGGATTCTCTTCTCCTCAGTCCCAAAATGGACGCTGAACTCCCAAGATGCTCGTTTCCTTCTCTTTGGGCAGAGGGATGCCAGCAGGTTTTTTTTAATATTAAAGGAAAGCAGTCTAAACCACTGTAAATACAGCTCCATCTTGTGGCTGACTTTGATATTGCAGGTAGATAAACCTTTCTTATGTCCGAGGCAGAACAATATAATACCAATTTTCTTATATAATACAAACGATACGTTGTATTATGTACAGGGTCATGTCGAGTAAATAGATACCAGACATGTCAAGCCTTAAGATTGTGTGCGCCTGTGCAATGGCACTCAAAATTGTTCATATATGACGCTTTAAAAGCTTCTACTACTTATCAGTTTAGAAAGATCGCTCTTAGGCCTCATTCACACGAGAATCGTCCGGCAGGTACAGCTCTGTGCTGCGTGCACGGCCGTATCAGGCAGCTCCTGGGAAGGACAGGTGCTGCGAGTGATTAGTACGCAGCCCGCCGTCCTTCTCTATGGGAGTACGCGGCCGTATGCCGCCCTACGCTCACCCCAAGTGCAGGTCCGTACGGGTGCAGGTGTCCCTGCTCAGACGCAGACAGGATCTATCCTGTCGGCGTAAGAGTACAGACACCTGCACGGACGTGCAGGGCGTCGTACGGCCGCGTACTCCCATAGAGAATGACAGGGGCTACGTACTAATCACACGCAGCACCTCTCCTTCCCGGGAGCTGCACGATACGGCCGTGCACACAGCACGGAGCTGTACGCACTGGCCTTTTCTCGTGTGAATGAGCCCTTACTCTGATGTTTGCAATGATACCTAACATGTGTGATACAGTCACTGTTTACATACATGGTGCATGTTTGCATTCAAGCAGATGGTGAGGGTGGCGGGGTTGCTTTTATATTTTTTTTTATTCAATTTTTTTTTTATTCTTTAATTTTTATTAACATTGATATCAAAAGGGGGTTAACAAGGCCCCATGTGATAGCATTGGCAGGTGACAGGTTCTCTTTATAGAGACATCAGTGACATATTAGACCTCTCATGTCTCCCCTGCCCTTCAATGCAGACGAGCAAGCACAGAATTGTCCTTGAACTTCTGTTTACCTGGCATCTCAGCCAGGCTTCCTGCTTCAGTGATCACAGAGCAGATGGGGAACAGACATTCCTCAGTCTGCTCCCACTCTCCATCCTGACACCTTTTGTGGTGGTCCCAGGCCCCCCAGTGATGGGGTGCCCCGAGCAGTTGTACTCTAAAGCAGCAGCCATGATTTTGGCAGAACCACTTCAGAACCAGGATTTATATACTCCAGTATGGACTGTGGTCTCTCCCCATTACTGACTTACCATCTTGTTCTGCACTGTGCGGTACCACGCGCTGTGCTGGTCTCTCCCCATTCGGGTGCCATTCAAAGCCCTGCCTTTACCAAGATGGCTGTGTGTGAACACAGCCATCTTGGTAGAGGCAGGGCTTTGCTTCCTCATGCCATAGCCTCCAGCAAGGATTGTCTTGTTCTGCACTGTGTCTGTGTGAACACGGCCATCTTGGTAGAGGCAGGGCTTTGCTTCCTCATGCCATAGCCTCCAGCAAGGATTGTCTTGTTCTGCACTGTGTCTGTGTGAACACGGCCATCTTGGTAGAGGCAGGGCTTTGCTTCCTCATGCCATAGCCTCCAGCAAGGATTGTCTTGTTCTGCACTGTATCCCTGTGTGAACACGGCCATTTTGGTAGAGGCAGGGCTTTGCTTCCTCATGCCATAGCCTCCAGCAAGGATTGTCTTGTTCTGCACTGTATCCCTGTGTGAACACGGCCATTTTGGTAGAGGCAGGGCTTTGCTTCCTCATGCCATAGCCTCCAGCAAGGATTGTCTTGTTCTGCACTGTGTCCTTGTGTGGAAGCAGCCATTTTGGTAGAGGCAGGGCTTTGCTTCCTCATGCCATAGCCTCCAGCAAGGATTGTCTTGTTCTGCACTGTGTCCTTGTGTGGTAGCGGCCATTTTGGTAGAGGCAGGGCTTTGCTTCCTCCTGTCACAGCCTCAAGGCAAGGAGAACTGTGAGCAGTACAGTAGTGACATCACCAAATCTCCTGAGACTAGCAGTCAGAGGCAGCAGTGCCTTAGATTTCACACTGCAGATATATAACTATGAGGTTGCATATACTAGGCAGGTCAGATAGAGTCTGCCTCATTTCCTGGCTGGAGGATGTTCAGCATCATCTAGCTTCATCTTTCCTCCCAGTCTGACTGTCCATGGCCCACCCCTTTCATTCATTAGGTTTCAGTCCAATCATGGAGGCTCATTTTTACATGTGGGTGCTACCTTGAGTGGTTTTCATGCACATGCATCCTGCTTAGGAACACCCACAGATTGACACCCAACATTTTATGTAACTCCTCCCAAGAGCCGGGCCACTGCTTGCATCAGGGATGATGGCTCCTGAGAGGAGTACTGAGGCTGGGTGCTGTAATGTTTCCAGGAAGCTATATACAGCATCCTGCTGGCCCTCACCACCAGCCATAATCTGCCTGCATTGCATCGAGAAGCACAGAGACGCAGTGATGACATCACAGTTTCTAAAATAAGGTATGCAAAGAAAATGGAAAGGTTTTATTTAAAAGTGTAAATAGCAGGTTGATGAGGAGGGGGAGGAGGAAGCAGCGAAGGGAAAATAAAACTTCAGCTTCAAGGGAAGAAAAAGAAACTATAACCCCAGATCTGAGTGTAAAAATAATTTTTTAGTACTGGTGAAAGACAATCCCAAGGTTCAAATTCTTTCTGTCTGGGAACTATGGTGTAATTATGGTGGAAGCCAGATACATTTGGGGGTCCTTCCGACTGTCAGTGCAAAGCAACTGAATACATAAGATGGTAGTTGAGATCAACTGCAAGAAGATCTTTCAATAAACTGCATTGAACCTGTCAATTTGTTGTCCAGTTTCAACTTGACATTTGACCGCATCCTGGCAGTGGATCGAACTCGGTGGAAGATTGCTTAGCTTCTGATGATTATTTGTAGGGATGCACGGATATATCGGCCGCCGAAACATACCGGCCGAAAATGGCACTTTTGGTATAATGCCGAAAGTGCAATTTTCTGTCCGATACAGCGGTGCATCCGTTCTATTCTCTCCTCCCCACTGGGCGCTGCTCTGTGTCCCAGCGGAGAGGAGAGAAACTGTCACAGGCGGCCGAGCGCTGCGGTTGGAGAGTGCTGTGACACCACTCAGCCTCCTATCACAGTCCGGCAGAGCGGTGTGGGTGGAGACAGCCAGCGCTGTCACAGAAGGCTGAGCTCTCCTCCTTGCACCGCTCGCTCAGCCTCCTGTGACAGCATGTCAGGATGGAGAGCGGGTACATGGACTCAGTGATCACTGATCGCTGAGTGTTTGTAGATAATTGAAGACAGAGTATGCTTACTATATCCTCAATTATGAATGACTGGGAAGTGATCTACATCCCCTCCTGTTCATTCATTGTGGTCAGGGGCGGACTGGGCCGGGGGGCAGGGTGGCAATTGCCTCCCGGGCCTCTGTGCTGCCTTTAAAAACGGCTGCTGCCCGCGGCCGTCAGGGGGCCTGTCACTTGCCCCGCTAAAAGGATTTCACGGCCGCCGCTGCAGTGGCTCACGGCGGCCGATCGCTCCTCTAGGCTGACCTCTGGAGGCCCCCGCGGGCTGCCCTCTACAGTGCCTGATTAGATCCAGCCAGCGCGGATCGCATCGGTATGCGATCCGTGCTGGCTGGATCAGGCACTGTAGAGGGCAGCCCG
>NW_017307102.1:466047-467830 GCF_000935625.1 Nanorana parkeri
TCTTTTTCTATTTTAAAAGGGAAATATCAGGGGTCTGTTTAGACCCCCCATATATCCCCAAGGCCCCTAAAAGTTAAGTAAAAAATAAGAATATTTAAAAATATTTAAAAAATTAAAGGTTTATAAAAAAATTACTAAAAATAAAATATTTAAAAAATCTGAAAAAGTTAAAATAAAAAATTTTTCAGTTTCGGCCTGACATTTTTTAAAATTTCGGTTTCGTTTCGTTTTTGAAATTTTCATTTCGGTGCACCTCCAATTTTTTGTGACCAAGTTTGCGGTTGTTGGGTTGTTGAATGGAATTTGGTTGAAATTGACTGAAAACTGCCGTGTGCATTGCTATCCTTAAGCTGAAAAACCAAATATTCTCTAAACACAGAAGCTTTGTGTATTCTTCCTTGAGCCTTGTGTGCTTTCTGTATTTCTTCCAGATCTGTGCAGTAATCCAGTCAGAGACTTGGAGCATCCTGTAATAAAGACCGATCGCTGCTCACTCTCCTTGTGCAGGGTGACTGGTCTTGTCTCTGCCTCCTCCTGTAGTTTTTTTGCAGGCAGCCTGTAGTGGGCGGGGCCTGCTTGGTCCCTCCCAGAAGCTCTGCTCTCTGTACCAGTGACATGCATTACCTTCCGTGCTGGGTGAGGCATCCCCCCAGGGACCAGAGCACCTCCAGGTGGCACTGTGGAGCTGGAACCTGATCCTGCACTTCCAGTGCTCACCTGCAGGTGTCTCCCTGCAATTAGTCACCACCTAGTGCTGATCTGGGAGGGTATTTAACCTCTCCCTGTAGTGTGCCTCAGTATTGTCGACATGTCCTGTATCCTGTTTCTGTAGCCTGTTTCTGTAGCCTGTATCCTGTTCCTGCCTTAAACCCCGACTTGGACCTGTCTCCTGACCCTTACCCCTGAGGTCTCCTGATCAGTGGCTCCCCTCTTGTTGTTCTGCTTTCCAGGGTTTGCCATGTTGTCTCCGGGTGTAATTGTTACTTGTATTTTTATATGTTACTTGCGGGTGGTGGCGGGGGTGTTTATGGTTGTGGTGTTTTGGTGCAGCTAATAAATTATAGTTCATAAGCATTGTTTGGTGTGGTCAAGTAATTGGTTGGAGGAGGGAGGGAGGAAGGAGGAAGAGAAGAGACAGTGAGGAGCCTCACAGAGTAGAGGCTGTTGAAGCTCTTGCCTCACTATATTAGGTTGCACAAGCAGTTGGGAAGCCCACTGCTGTGTAAACTAACATAGCTGTCAAAAGCCGGATGCAGCGCTCCCTATAATTAACAGCTATGATGTATCCATGACAGGTTACACAGCGGGGAGGCTTTCCATGCTGTGTAACCTGTTACAAGCCACTCTGAATGGAGAAAAAGCTGAAAAGAAGCTGACATCTTTTCCCTCCATAGTCCTAGGTGAGACTCTGCCTCACCTGCCTCCCCTGACCGCACATCCCTGCTCTGTACAGCACAGTGATGATGTCACTGCTACTTTTTTTTATTGGGGTTTGCAACGGCATTTGTGGTGCAGAAAGTAGATTTATTTACTTTGTGGCTATTGAGGAATATATTTGAATTAAAGGTCTTGTACCTGGAGTTCAGCTTTAAAGGAAAAAAGGGGAAAGAGATGGAAGATAGCAAAGAGAAAAGTACATAGGAGATAAAAGTGATATCTCTGAAAAAGCAGCATCACTTGCTTTTCATTATGTTATGGTAAGGGCTAAAGATAAGCTAAATTGAGAGTTCCCTCAATTTCCTCATACATTTAGCCAAAATTGGGAGAAAAATTAATATATATA
>NW_017307102.1:468039-500168 GCF_000935625.1 Nanorana parkeri
TATTGCCAAAAGTATTGGGACACCCCTCCACCTCCATGGCCACAGGTGTATAAAATCAAGCACCTAGGCATGCAGACGCTTCTACAAACATTTGTGAAAGAATGGGTCGCTCTCAAGCAGGGGCGTCCCGATGCCGGGTGTCACCCAGGGGCATGCACGATGTCACCACCTGCGTGCGCAATGACATCATTGCGCAAACACATTGATTTGAAAAGAAAATGACCTAGATCAAGGCACAGGATGCCAACACCCCTGAAAGTGGTACATCGAAAAAACAGGAAAGTTGGGGTTTTTTAGGCAGCCGACTGACAACTTGCACACCAAGACTTTTTTTAGAAAAAATATTTTAATTGATTAAAAGGTAAGTAGAATTGATAAAATTGACAACATGATTCCCCTGTAAGCTCACTCCACATTGGTTACATTCATTCATATACAAATGACAATCAGAATCTTATGCAATGGAACATGATTGAAAATACATAATTGAAAAATTCATGAATACATGACATGATTAGTATAATGAAAGATGATGGAGGAGCGTGATTTTCTCAACGTTTCGCACTAGATAGCGCTTCTTAATTTTCAATCATGTTCCATTGCATAAGATTCTGATTGTCATTTGTATATGAATGAATTTAACCAATGTGGAGTGAGCTTACAGGGGAAGCATGTTGTCAATTTTATCAATTCTACTTACCTTTTAATCAATTAAAATATTTTTTCTAAAAAAAGTCTTGGTGTGCAAGTTGTCAGTCGGCTGCCTAAAAACCCCCAACTTTCCTGATTTTTCGATTGCGCAAACACAGCTGAATAATTGACGCCTGCCGGTGGCCATCTTGGTGATGTACACCGGCAGAGAGAGGAGGGGATGTTCACCCGGCGGGATGAGGTATTCACTGTCGGGCTCTCGGTCCATGACCGAGTGCCCGAATTTAACAGATCAGCTGCAGAGGTGATCTGTGCTTCTCTGCTTTGCATTTGTTTTACTTGTTTGCTGCTGTGGATCTGCTGGCACCTGTGGTTCCACTAGCATGTGCTATCCTCTTGCTGCACTGTTAGCAGCTATGGGTGTCACCCACTTCACCTGAGGGTTAATATACCTTCCTCCCTGCTTACTCTCTGTCCTGCCTCCTATCTGTCTCCCTATTTACATCCCTATCAGACCAGCTTCTGGTTGCTTGAGGAACACTTGTTCCTGAGCCCCTTCCGTGCATTCTTTCCTAACCTGATTTCCTGTGGACTGATCTCTTGTGTACCGACTCGGCTAGTTCTCCTGATTACATTTGCCTGCTGCCCGCCCTGACCTTAGCTCGTTATCCAGATCTCCTGTTGCTCCATTCATCCATCCGTGTCTGCATTGTGACCTGTGTTGTTGGGTGCTCTCCACACGAGCGGGGTGAATCTGGAGTCAGCACACAGCTAAGTCCAAACTTCCGTGAGGGGGGTCCATGGCAGAACACCGGCTGGCCCTTAGATTCCACGCCCTGGGGGATCCCGCGTCACCTGCTCGCCTGTGGGCTCACATCCCTAGGACCGTGACACCCAACTTTTTTTAGAGGGGGTGACACCAAAATTACTGTATAGACCGAGTGCCTGACTTTTTTTAGAGAGGGTGACACCAAAATGACTGTCAGTCATTTTGGTGTCACCCCTCCAATGGTGTCACCTAGGTGCGGGCGCAGCCCCCTTGTGACGCCACTACTCTCAGGAGCTCAGTGAATTCAAGATTGGTACCGTGATAGGTTGCCACCTGTGTAATAAGTCCATCTGTGAAATTTCCTTCCTGCTAAATATTCCACGGTCAACTGTTAGTGATATTATAACAAATTGGAAGCAACTGGGAACAACAGCAACTCAGCCACCAAGTGGTAGGCCAAAGAGAGGAGTGTGGGAGTTGTGAGGAGAAAGTGATCAGCTGTGGCTAATGAGAGACAGAGACCTGCAGTGCTGCTAAGACTCATATTCCTGGGAAGGGATTTCGCCAGGTTTGGGACTTTTGTACAAGTCTTGAGATTTTTGTTTCATTATTTGTGCCAAAGATACAGACTTTACATTTTGCTGAAGTCAAGCTTGCCTTTGTGTTTTCTGTCTTTGACTGCTTTGAAGAGGAAAAATTAAAACTTTTGTTTGATGGAAAGCCCTGTGCGAGTGCTCTGTGAGCTCCTCAACTTTACTAGTGGTGGACAATGCGGGCACAATGCTATCTCTCGCACGAACAGACCAGTTTTACTGGCCTGGGATCAGCGTCGAAGTTAAGAGGTACTGTTCATCCTACCCTGCTTGCCAGTTGACCGCCCCAGCGCCAAACTACAGGACCCTTCTGGTGCCTCTGCTAATAATCGAGGTGCCCTTCGAATGCATTGCAACAGATCTAGTGGAACCCCTACAAAAGTCTGCTCGGAGACACCGGTATATCCTGGTGGTCCTTGATTATGCCACAAGGTATCCAGAGGCAGTTCCCTTACGAAACCCTACCCTACGTCCAATGTCATTGCACGTGAACTGTTTTACATGTGAACTGTTTTACATGGTCTCTAGGACTGGCTTCCCAAGGGACATTTTGACCAGGGTACCCTGTTTATGTCCCGGGTGATGACAGATGTATGCAAACTATTCCAGATCAATCAGTTGTGAACATATGTTTATTACCCTCAGACAGATGGGCTGGTCGAAAGATTTAACAAAACTCTGAAGATGATTCTCAAAAAAAGGTTGTACAGAAAGACGGAAGGGACTGGGATTTGCTACTTCCCATGCTCCTGTTTGCCAATCGGGAGGTCCCTCAAACGTCCATGGGGTTCTCACCTTTTGAGCTGGTGTATGGACGGAGGCCCCAGGAATTACTGGACGTGGTGAACGAGACGTGGGAAAGTGAGTCTTCTCCACATAAGACAGAAATTGAGCATATCTCTCAGGTGAGAGAAAGGATCTCAAAGGTGATGCCTTTAGTGAGGGAACATCTTCAGAGGGCCCAAGAGGTGCAGAATAGGATATACAACCGGTCAGCCAAACAAAGACAATTTCAGGTTGGTGACCGGATGGCGGTACTGATACCCACAACAGAAAGCAAGTTTCTGGCAAAGTGGCGGGGACCATATGAGGTGGTTGAGAAGGTAGGGGAAGTAAACCGAGTACATCAGCCCGGGAAAAGGAAACAATACCAGATCCACCACATAAACTTGTTAAAACCCTGGAGAGAGTGGGAGCGGGTATCTGCATGGTTGGGGTGAACGTAGAGTCTGCAGGTGTTGACTTGGTACACATTGCTACCACCTTGTCCAAACCCAACATGTAAAAGAATTTCTACAGAGAAATAAAAACATGCTTACATGACTGCCAGGATGCACATCGGTAATTGAACATAATAGTGTAACAGAACCTCATGTAAAAGTTCAGGTAACGCCTTACTGCATCACAGAAGCCCATAGAAAGGCTGTCTCCAAAGAGGTTTGGAAAATGCTTGAGCTCAATGTCATTGAAGAGTCGCAGAGTAAATGGTCAAGTCCCATCGTGTTGGTAACGAAACCCAACGGCCCGAGTTTTGCCTTGCCTAGGGCAGCCCCAAACTAGAATACACCACTGCCAAAAAGCTGTCAGTTTGTTCTGTCTGTTGTAGCAGACCATCCCAGAGGGAGGCTGGGAAAGTTCTGTTCGGAGTTTATAGGTCTCCCAGGTTCCTTTCCTATACATTTAGGAATTGCTGATCCGGATTCCAGTGCTGGGGTTACCCCTCTCTCCACTGGCAATTTAGTCTTACCTGGAACCTATACTCAGAGCTCTCTGCCTGGGGATCAGACAAGTCCTGTCTGAGAGAGCTGTAAGGTTGGTGAAAACTTACAAACAGTTTATGTGGAGGTTGACAAGCGGTAGGCCTGCTCAGCCTGTTAGTAAGGAACTATATCTTTTATTTGTGAAGTTAGTGCCGGGATACGGCTTTTGATATCTTGTGAACCACTGTGAATGCTCTTGTAAATATCCCCAATAAACACTGCACTGTTTGCCACTACTCCCCTGGATTTGGTATCTGTGCCCAAGAGACTGCTTATTCCCAGGGGGCTTATGTACCAGCTACCGATCACCTGCTCACACTGTCCACAGCACATTCTCCCAAAAGGATTGTGGCTTCCTAGGGTAAGTTTTGGCAAACTCCAATCTGGCTTTGTTATGTTTCTGTGTCAGCAGTGGAGTCTTCCTGGGTCTCCTACCATAGCGTTCCTTTTCATTGAGATGGCGACGTATAGTGCGAGCTGACACAATTGTACCCTGTGCCTGAAGGTCAGCTTGAATTTGTATGGAAGTTGATGGAGGTTCTGTATCCGTTATTCGAAAAATCTTTCGCTGCATCTTTGATCAACTGTTCTCTTTCGTCCACAAAGATTAGCTACAGTGCCATGGGCTGTAAACGTCTGGACAATATTGTGCACAGTGGACACAGGAACATTAAGATCTCTGGAGATGGACTTGTAACCTTGAGATTGTCCATGCTTTTGCACAAAAACTTGGAATCCAATGTTGGTGCCAATAATTCCGTCTAGTCCATTTATGGAGTTTTGCGTGAAATGTGTCAGAAGTGGCTTTTTCTTCCTCCACTTTGTTGTGTCATACCAATACCATTATCTGACAGAAATGCAGGGGTGCTAATATTTTTGGCCATGACTTATATATATATATATAACGGAAAATTGTATACTTGCCTATTTTCCTTTCCTGATGCCAGTACATGGCAGCATACAATGGGTATGGCTCCGCCCCCAGCCCAATCACAGGACCAGTTATACTATAAATTAAAGCCCGCCTCCCAAGGCCACCATTCTCGTAACAAGTACTCAATGCGAAAGCCATGGGAGGGTCCTGTATGCTGCCATGTACTGGCATCAGGAAAGGAAAATTACCGATAGGTAAGTATACAATTTTCCGTTTTCCTGATACCGTACATGGCAGCATACAATGGGATATAGCGATCACACAAACAGTGAGGGTAATTCTGAGATAATAAATTATTTGTACCACATTCAGAACCAACTTCCCCATGGATCATATTCCTGGATAGACCCTGTAATGGGACAGGAACATATGGCAGGTTACTGCCTTCCAGAATAACTCTGGAGGAACATCACTGAATTCTATCCGTCGGGATGACAGTCTGCGGAAGAGCGAACCCAGAGACTAATCTGTGGCTCCATCTGCTTGACCAGGCACAATGCATGTGACCTAGTGCACACAGAGTGCCACTTACCAAAACCACCAGAAAGATGAACAGATCGACCTGAAAGAAAAAAGGTAACCTCCATGCTCTTCCCCAGCATAGCAGCCACATTGCTGGCATGAGCTGAAATAAAAACTTTATCCTGGAATACTGGCAACATTGATGTACTATTTAGATGGAAGGCTCTTCCAACCTTCAGAAGATGCTGGGAGAGAGAGATTTAGGACTACCTTGCCTGTGAAATAGTAGCAAGAAGATGGTTGCAGCCCAATCTTGACTATCCAACACACTCCTCAGCGAGGAGATTACCGAAGGGAAACTATTCTACATGTTGCTGTCCACACTGAGTAAGTGTGAGCTATATAAAGTCGAGGAAGGAAGAACATATACAGCACTACTTTTAGATTCCAAGGGAAAGAAGAGACTCTTCTGAAGAGTGAATCCTTGCGCAAGTCCTTAAGAGCTGGCTTATCAATTAATGAGCTACTCATTGTGTCTCAGAGGATGAATATAGAGGGTACTGACACCCAAGTAGACATTGTTAGCCTGAAGAAAGTCCAACATATCTGTCATGGCAAGGTGAAGAGAGACCAAACCTTTTAAGCTTGCGAAGTCTATGAAATTATTCCACACTGTAGAATATATGTGATGTTGAGTAGGTGCTGTAATATTCAACAAACACTCTGACTGTAGATGAGTAATCCAGGCAAGGCAGACTTCATTTCCAACCTCCGAGCCACTTATGGTAGTTTTGGATGTGTTTGGATGTAGCACCTGCTGTAGAAGGTCTGAATATTAAGGATGGCTAGAAGATTCCAGGGTCAGAGAAAAGAGAGGGAACCCTGGACAGATGGGCGACAAGCAAATTATTGCCATCACCCTACCTGGATAATTGTGGGTGCCATTTAGGAACCTGAATCCATTTTGACTGAGGAAACATATACAGTATGCAATAGAATAGCCATTACTCGTTCCCTTAGAACGTTCTCTTGACAAGGAGTGTTTGCACTCTGGGCTCTTAGGGATTACTCTGTGCTCTTAGGGATTGAGATCTGGATAATTCACTTGCTGCTGATCCACAGGAAACTGCTGGAAAGGAAAACCTTAATTGTCATCCACGGCTTTGTGGCTTATAGTGTCAGCCAGGAAATTCTGGGGAGTTCAGTGCTGAATCCCTTTTTTTTTGGAGGTACATCCATCACCAGTGAGCAGTTCCTATACCTATGGGCAGACACTACATCTATGGAAAAAACATAATTCAGCTGTTCATTGAACTAATACGGAGGTTCCTTGGATCTGAAAGGCTCTCGAACTCCAAGATGCTGCGGACATTTTCCTCTTGATGGACTGTCACTGACCTTTAACCAAAGGGCTGTTGAAGTGATTTGCACATAGGAATCTCTTTATTAACACGATCACTGGATAGGGACATAGATAACAGCTGAAATAGGCTTGCCGCCTTCAGCCACAAATAAGAATCTCATATTTGAAATCATCCAGAACCAAAGCCACAGGGAATGTGTTCTCTTTCGTCTGAAAAACCCTGTTGGAAGACTCTTAGCAGCCAATAAGTCCAATGTCACCAGTTGAATTGGATCCTACTTGTCAGCTTGTCCATGCATGTGATCATCCCAGTACAGCCATAGTTTGTGATGATGCAGCTGAGTCAAGGTTCCTCTCTGGAGTCACAAGGCCAGGAGGCTAAGCAAGTGTTCAACCCGCCGCCATGATGGAGGAAGCATCCGAATTAATCCAGGCAGCAGAAGGAGCTTTAGTCTAAATGATCACATATTTAGCCTTTTCATCTTTTGTCTCTGCTGAAAGAAGCCCCTTGTTTGCAGAACTCAGTGGATCATCAGAGCAGTGCCTCATCCCTTATCAGATTGAGAGGTTTCAACCAAATGAAAGGAGCCTCAAAGCAAGCTTTTTAGCTTCCCCCTAGTTCTTTGGGAATCCATTTCAATATATTAAATGTTTATTTGAAGGAAAAAAAAAGGTTGTATATATAGTAAAAAGGTATAAAACATCACTTCAAAATGTATCAATTAAAAAAAAACTAAAATATAACTGACCCAAAGTCTATATAGTTTCTTTATTAAACTGAAAAAGATCTATTGAAAGCATTAATTTTGCTGGAGGGAGTGACATTAAGTTTCCTATAACCAGCACAACCCATCTTAATATACTGCTTAGACAATGTGAGTAGTGCATCTCACAGTTGATGTATGCACTCCTCTTGGGTTATAACTGTAGAGGGTGACTGATGGAGGAACAAGACTGCTCTGTACATATCTGCCTTTAAAGAGCCTTCTTTGACACCAGAACAACATGTGTCATTTTAAGAGACCTATAAAGCAAGATAACACTGAGAGTCTCAGTAGAGGATTGACAAACTGTGCAGGAGGCAATATGTTGTGGCTTGTTGCTGCTGATACAGAAAATAATTTGTAGACTGTGAAAAGCCCTCATAACGAACTGATCCTTACAGGGCTGAACCTTGACAATTGCCACCCTGCAGTCCAAGGTGTGGGTTACTTCTTGGAACAAAGTGAAATACAGAAAATGCTTGTCTGGATCCGCTTCAGCTGCGGCGTCTCGGTATACCGCGAGCTGTAGCACGCGGTATACTTAGCTTAGGGTGACGGGAGGACGCTACTTTGTGTCCTCCAGTTACCCTAAGGAGAACTATGGGGAAAAGCCCTAACCCCATAGTTCTCCTTTAAGGTGCAATACTCTACTTCAATCTAGAGCTGTCCCCACAGTCCTCAAGCTTCTGGATGGAATGATGCCCAGAATCATTTAACCTAGAAGACTGAGGAGATATCCATAGGCATGCCCCTAGAAGAATGGCACCCTTCAACACAGTATAATGATACAGAGAGCAGCGTTGATGTCATCAGGTCAGCTCCACTGTCTGAATCATTCTAGGCTGCCCCACCGTTGGCAGAAGATGGGAAGAAGCACGGGTGTCCCTACAATAATCGCCACCTGAGGCAGGGGGGAATTGTGTTAGTGGTCACATTTCAGGGGGGTATTTGGGGTGGTCCTGGGGAGTTGTGCACCACTCAGCTCTGGTCAGCATCCTGCTCAGCTCACTGACATCACTGGTTGTCAGTAGCTTGGCAGGACACTGGCCAAAACATCCTGCTCTGCTCCTGCTAACCAGTGACATCACAGGTTGACAGGAGCTGGGTGGAATTCTGGCCAGAGTGTCCCAGGTTGCTAAGAGCAGGGAGGGAAATATGCATGGCCCTTACACATCTCCCCGTCCAGCTCTTAGCAACCTGGGACACTCTGACCAGAAAGGGGGCAGCAGAGAGGCCCATGTGACCCAAAGAGATGCTGCTTGGGGCAACAGCCTAAGACTGCCTCATGATAGGGACAGCCCCGGGAAGAAGAACGCTGTGCACCATATGAACACCCTTAAGATTTTGTGAAAGGTAAGCTTTCATTCATATATAACATTTGCATTTCCCGCGCGTTTTTCCGTGCGGAATCCCCCCCTGAAATCGCGTTTGGACTATTTTGCGGTCCCCGCAATAGTCTGAACAATGCACATTAAAATGCATTGTTTTTTTATGTTTAGAGCGGTTCCGCGCGTATTTGTATGGCCAAATGCACGCTGAAAATCTCTGATATGTGAATGGACCCCAAGTGTGGTGCAATTTGTTGGCCCCTGCTTCTCTACAGGATGAAGGTTTTCCTGTTGTAAGGCGGTTCCTGACATTTTAGTGGGACAATCTGGGTTTTTCTGCCCTCTAAGAAAAGTTATTTTGTTTGTTTCCAAATATAGGTATGATTGGAAGGATCAGGGTGGGATCAATATCCCCATTTTTGGATGGTATTAGGAGGTTGGCACCAGCAAAGTGTGTTATATATAAGTACAACCTGCATCAGTGTTACAAGGCAGATTATAGAAGTGAAACTTTGTGCGATGGAAACTGTAGAAGCCATCTTTAGCTTCCTTTAAATCTAAGTCTAGCTCCACACACAAGAAGTATGGACTACACTATGAAAAGACACTGCGAATATTACATGTTCAATCTATTTTTTCTTTCTGACATTTCTCTAATTCTATGTGATTATAGTGAATCCCTCTTCTACTCTCTATGTTGGTTAATGGCGATTTAAGGCAGTTGTCAGCATTATGTATTATTATAGTCATTGACTCTAATGAGCTTTTATTTAATCACGTAATAGAGTGTCAGGAGCCGGCAGGTCCCAAAGGCCCATCTCTGCAATGATGCAGGCTGCTAGATAACAAAGATTAATTAGGTAACTTCTAATATGACGCTGCACTGAACAGATAACAGACACTTTTCCTAATGAACAGACGGCAAGTACTGAATTTTCCACAAAACATTAATTTGCTTAAAGGGACCCCCCCCCATGGATATTTTGGTTATGGGTGGAGCTTGGTGGCTGACTTAGCCTGTAGTTTCTTACAGGTCTTAGATATTTCAAAAGCAAGATCCATTATTCTCGATTCCCTTTTCCTGCCCACCTTGGACGTTTGGGTGTTTCCACCCACCTTTTGTTTTCCAGCGCCTCCTGTTTTACACTATATTGCCAAAAGTATTGGGACACCCCTCAAAATCATTGGATTCAGGTGTTCCATGAAAATTGAAATTTCCTTGCTACTAAATATTCCACGGTCACCTGTTAGTGGTATTATAACAAAGTGGAAGCAACTCCAAACTTCATGTGGCCTTCAGATTGGTCCAACAACAGTGCGTAGAGAACTTCATGGAATGGGCCATGCAGCTGCATCCAAGCCTTACATCACCAAGTGCAATGCAAAGCGTCAGATGCACTGGTGTAAAGCACACCGCCACTGGACTCTAGAGAAGTGGAGACGTGTTCTCTGGAGTGACGAATCACGCTTCTCTGTCTGGCAATCCGATGGGCGTGTCTGGGTTTGGCGGTTGCAAGGAGAACGGTACTTGCCTGACTACATTGTGCAAAGTGTAAAGTTTGGTGGAGGGGGCATTATGGTGTGGGGTTGTTTTTCAGGGGTTGGGCTCGGCCCCTTAGTTCCAGTGAAGGGAACTCTGAAGGCATCAGCATACCAAGACATTTTGGACAATTTCATGCTTCCAAGTTTGTGGGAACAGTTTGGGGACGGTCCCTTCTTCTTCCAACATGACTGCACACCGGTGCACAAAGCAAGGTCCATAAAGACATGGATGAGCGAGTTTGGGGTGGAGGAACTTGACTGGCCTGCACAGAGTCCTGACCTCAACCCCATAGAACACCTTTGGGGGGAATTAGAGCGGAGACTGTGAGCCCGGCCTTCTCGTCCAACATCAGTACCTGACCTCACAAATGGTCAAACATTCCCGTAGACACACTCCTAAACCTTGTGGACGCCTTCCCAAAAGAGTTGGAGCTTTTCTAGCTGCAAAGGGCGGGCCAACTCAATATTGAACTCTATGGACTAAGACTGGGATGCCATAAATGTTCATGTGCATGTAAAGGCCGGCGTCCCAATACTTTTGGCAATATAGTGTATATAAAATACATGCAAATATGGGCACAGTAGGTGTGCAGCAGACATGTGCACCGGCAAAAAATGTGTTTAGTTTAGTTTTGATTCGGATATTACGTTATTTTGTTTTTCGGGATTCGGGTCCAAAATTCAATTCGTTTCAGGATTCGGATGAAATTAGTTAGCGGTAGTCTGTACGGAATTTAGTTTAGTTTGCGTTTCGTTCGTGACAGCAAAGTGACACATAAGGGGGAGAATTTTTTCTCAAATGTCACTTTGTTGAAACGAAATTTCGCCCAGCAAATGAAATTTCGTACAGACTACCGCTAACGAATTTCGGAATCGGAAATTCGGATTCGTTTGCATTCATTATATATGTAATTCGGATACATCCGAATCTCAGAATTTCCGATTTTTCGTTCGAATTTTGATTCAGAACGAATTGCACATGTCTAGTGTGCAGATCCACTCTCTGAGAGACATCAAATACTGCTGAAGTCCTATTGATCAGGTGATTTGATCCTCCAACCATCAAAACTGGTATATTGATTTCGGGTGGACTGACCCTTTTAACTATGAATGTGTTCCCAGTTACTGAAAACTGAACTTTCAGATGTTCCTCTTTCGGAGATATTTGTTGTCTCTGTCTGTGGAGTGGTTAGCAAATCCCCCGTTTCCCTAAATGATAAAAGCCTTGTTCTTTTTATGTTTAATTATTGGTGGATTGAGGCTATGTGATGAAAAGTTATCTTTTCCATGTTATCCACTTATGGCTGTAATTACCATAGAACTGTAGAATGGGAAAAACCAGTAACTCAAGGCAATGAACCAGCAATTATTTTCACTGATCTGGCTACTAAAGACAGAAGTTGGCCACTGCATTTTACACATCCTTGCCCTCTGCACTGCCTATCTGTAACCACTATCTCATATACATTTTATGGTTCATGGTTTTTCAAAAGACATTTTCAATATTGTGAAATCTGCATTAAATTAATACCTGGTGATCCTGCCTTGTTCAAGCATTTCCTGTCATAGGGTGACAATGTCCTGTCTTTGTCTCTCAATGTTGTTCCTGCGTTGTGTCACAGGGCATCTGGTGGAGACTAACCTTTTTAGCTCACATTGGAGCTGATTTATAAATTTTCTGCCCAGTGTATAGCTGGGCGAATGCCGGTCGCACAGGAAATACCACCACTAGATGGTGCTGAGGAGCGTAAGGATGTCCTATGGTCCTCTGCTCCATCTAGTGGCAGTAGTGGCATTTGCCCAGCTGTACGCTGGGCGAAAGATAAATCAATCAGCCCCATTATGCCGGCATGGTTCACTGTTGTTACCTTCAGGAGTCCAGCCCTGAGAAATGCCTTGCAGTAATCTGTGAAGTGCATGTATACATAAAGTAGTTGCAAAGAGGCTGTGGGAGACCTGCAGCACTAAAATGCAACAGACTCGGCAAAACAAGGATTAGTATTTAAAAAAGAACAAGGCAATTGTTAGGGATGCACTGATACCAATATCAGTATTGGTATCGATGCTAAAACCCGATACTGGCCCTTTAAATGTTGTCATTGATTTGGCTGCCGCAAGGTCTCACGCTTGCTGGGGACCTCGTGGCAGCCTTCTGGGGACCTCGCGGCACCTGTATACATCGCCGGCCACATATCTTCCACGTCCTGAGACCACCACACTGACACAGAGCTGAATGCGGGACCCCTCAGGAGAGGAGGAGGGAGACTGCAACCCGACAGCGGCACCATGCAGCCCCCTCTGGGGTAGTTAAAATGTATGCGGGTGGCAGAAATTGGGGGTACAGAGATAGGGGGATAGCAGACATTGGGGGAGAGCAGAGATGGGGGGAGCTCCCCGATGTTCAGAATTTCCACTCCTACACTCCTGAGATCTGCAGATCATTCCTATTCATCCCAGCCAATGCACATGCTATCTGACTGCAGAGCATTCTTCCTCATCTCACTACACCACTATATTTCAGAAGAAATTCAAGACAAAATGTAAATGTTTTCATATCCTAAATTTTACATTTAAATGTTCCTTCAAGTCTTTACTTTTTGAGTTCAGGCCAACTTTAGAGCCAGTAGATCAGCTTAATAGTCAGGCAACTAACATTTTTAGACGGAAGTTAAGTTTGCACCGTTTTGGAGACATTTGAACATCCTGATTTTCCTATTCAATATCTTCAGCCAGTTATGGTTAACTAACCATAATTTGCTAATCTAAAAGTTGAATCGTATTTTGACAATGTTTTAACACTGGGGGTGAACTGGCATAATGCAAGCAGCAATGCTTTTTGTGTATCTCATAACACCCATTTGGAAATGAACATTGAGCAATTAAATAAATGAAGTGGGTAACTGCAGGTTCTCTGCAGTATGGCAGGCCACATATGTGAAAGCAAATATAATACGTATAACTTTTGGAAAGGCGAAACCACTTTTAAAAGAAGACCGATAAGTTGTGCTACCATGGTATATCTTGTTGATATAAAGTAGACAGCTGACATTGTTCTTTCACACCTAGCGACTGCACAGCTGGTGACACATGCTTACTACAGATCCCAGAATCCTTGGTGCTCCACAGGAATTACTGCAAGGTTTAAATAGACCATCAGCCATGTGAGTCCTCATGTTACCTTCCAAAACGTTCTGTTCCTTATTGGATGCTGCAGCTGCCAGGGGGCTCCTGATAGGCAGATGATAGTTGCTGTCAAGCCCAGCCAGAGTATGGAGTAAACATCGAAGGCATTCTTCCTCGACTAAATATAACTCAGGAGATGTGTGCTCTGAGCAGCCGACTCTTACCCATGCAAAAGTTCAAAAGCTTACTTACATACAACAAAAGCTTCAAGGGGCACTGCCCAACCCTTGTGGCCTGCCCATCTGTAAGAAAGCTTGGCTTGGAGATCTTGGGCTACAGCGACCATGCCAGCCCCTCAGCGGAGAATTAGAGCCAGGGACAGGAATAATGTCTTAGCCAGGCCGGAGTTTTTGTCTCTCAACCAGCCACCAACATCACCCCAGGAGGCCCGAAACTTCAACAAGAAACAGAGTGGACAATATGGAAACTCCAGCGAAGGTGCCCGGGAAAGACGGCAAAGCCAGCCGCTACCAGAAGAGGACTGCATGCAGCTAAACCCCTCATTTAAAGGGATTGCATGGAATTCACTCATGGCTATCGATATAGCTATGTCCAAAAGCGTTGGAGTTTGCGCCAACAGTACCTCATCATGGGCAAGTGCACGTTCAATGGTCAAGCTGATCGGAATAACGAGCCATGGCCTACCCTGGATAGTTGGCACACTAGTTTGTTTATGGAGTAGCAACACACTGGCCGGACAAGAAGTCCTTATGAATCTACTTCTGGGTAAGTCATTCCTTAGTACACTGTATTTATTTCATTCTGGACCTCGACTTGTTGCTATCCCATGGGAGGGGGGTGCAGATCTCGTAGACAGTAGTCGCCAATACATGGTATAGATACAAGGGTAGCAGCTGATACACCCATGATCAAGCTGTGTATCTACAGGTGAAACTCGAATAATTAGAATATCGTGCAAAAGTAATAGCAGTAAGTGCTGCAAAAGTGGCCCAAACCAAGTACTGAGTACAGATGCATGCTTGTACTTTTCAGAGGTCCGATATTGTTCTATGTACAATCCTTGTTTTATTGATTGCATGTAATAATCTACTTTTTTGAGGTTGTGGATTTGGGGTTCTTGGGGTTTTCATGAGCTGTAAGCCATAATCCTCACAATTATGACAAATCACGGCTTGAATTATCTTGCTTTGCATGTAATGAGTCTCTCTAATATATTAGTTTCACCTTTTAAGTTGCATTAGTGAAATAAATGAACTTTGCACGATATTCTAATTATTCGAGTTTCACCTGTAGATGATTTCCCCCATGTAAATTTAAATTCAACAGTAGTCCTAATGCGATGGACTAAATCATGAACTGCATAACCACATTGTACATGATGGCATTCATGTATCCTAAGCAAAAATTATTTTGTCATACTTACAAGGACTTGGCCAAAATTAGGGGCATGCATGTTACTTGCACCTAGCCTCCAGTTGGTATATGGGAATTGGACTCTGTGCCATGTTGGCTTACAGTGTCATAGACACTGAGCTCACCGTTCTGTATTCCAACTGGAGACAAGTTTGATGTGATTCTGTGCTGGAAAAACATGGCTAAGACCCGAGCAGGCCAGCTGTTTCTTAAAACTTGTTTAACTTTGGATACAGTGGCAACGAGAACCCCATCTCAGGTTTATTGCTGTAAATCTTGTCCTGAGCGGCACAATCACTGTTGTGTTGGACCAGAATAAACAGAAGTGTGTTTGAAGTGGTCACAATGGACAGTACCATGTAAGATCAAAATCATGAAGTAGGAAGCCGCCAGCACTCCAAAACATGCCTTTTAACATTTTATTGTGAAAACATAATGTCACATAGGTCGGTATGCCAACCAGGGTCCCTGTTCTCAAGACCCTGCAAGGCCTCAGATCATTCACATATCAACTTAGGTGTTAATTTTATTAATGTCTGTGTCCCTGCTGGTGAGATTCATCCTCTCTATTTGTTCTGACGATCATTGCCACCAGGATCAAAAGTGATGAGAAATCCCATGTTTATAGTTTTCACCGAAACAGAAATAGAGAGACATTCTTCCATATTTGCACCCATTTTAAAGTATCAGGCCAGTCTACTTCATTTCCATGAAATAACAATATTATTTTAATGGGTATCTCTGAGGCCAAGAAGTGATGAAGTGACAAGCATAGCATTGCCTGTAAAATGGAAGAAGATTACATATCCAAAAACACGAAGGGGAGATTGTACTTTGATGCACAACACTTCTTGCCGCAGACCTACCCACACCACACTACAGAAGCAGAGGAAATGGCTCCAATAGCCCTCTTGCCAACTTCTTGAGTGCATAAATGCCATTTCCTATTATCTTTGATAACGTCAGCCCTAATGTCCAACAACGCATACTTGTACTCCTGCTGATGCCTGCTATCCCTTTCTCATCGTTTCACACAACCCAGGTTACACATACTACCTAATCAGTGTCTGTCAGAAATGGATAAATTAAAATTGTGTCCTCTGCAGATACCCTTAAAATACATCTACAGCCAAAACTTTTTTTTGGTCTTGATAGAGTAGGGAGTGGTTCAAATGCAGTTGTTACAGAGACACAACTGTATATGAGACAAAATCATTCCAAATTTAAAGGAAATCCCCTCTGACACAGTAATTACCAGCACAGGCGCCCCTGTTGTAAGATTTCCCATCACCTTCTGTTGTGGTAACATCTGTTAAGTTTACAGTAGATTTCCCATCACTTTTAGTTACAGTAACAATGATCACCAGGACAAATAGAAAGGGTTAACAACCCCAGCAGGGACAGCATTAAAAACTCAACAGGGGTTCTAACCTTTCCCTACTTGATCCAAATCTTTAAAAAAAAAAGTTTGGGCCAGATATACGCTTTATAGGAAACTAGTACTGAGGGCAAAATATGTAGACTGCCATTGCAAATCTACATATACCAATGAAACCTCAAAGCTGCTCATCCACTCACTTGTTATATCTCGTCTTGACTATTGCAACTTCCTCCTCATTGGCCTTCCACTACACAGGCTCCTCCCCCCTTCAGTCTATCATGAATGCAGCTGCTAGACTCATTCACCTAACCAACCGCTCAGTGTCTGCAACCACCCTCTGCCAATTCCTCCACTGGCTTCCAGTAGCCCAAAGGATACAATTCTAAATATTAACAACCACTTACAAAGCCATCCACAACTCTGCCCACGGCTATATCTCCAACCTGGTCTCAAAGTATCACCCTAACCGTCCACTCCGCTCTTCAAAAGACCTTCTGCTTTCCAGCTCCCTTCATCAACTCTTCCCATGCTCACCTCCAGGACTTCACTAGAGTCTCTCCTATACTATGGAACTCTCTACCCCAACCTGTCCGTCTGTCTCCCACTCTGACTGCCTTTAGGGGATCCCTAAAGACTCATCTCTTCAGGGAAGCCTATCCCACCTCAAACTAACCACTCAACCATCACGTTCTCAAACAATTCATCCACACAGCTACCTCCTCATGTATCACTTCCCCCACCCTTCTAGATTGTAAGCCCTCAGGGGCAGGGCCCTCCTTACCATGTTGTATTGTGATTGTAATGTCTGCCTTATATTGTAAAGCGCTGCGCAAACTGTTGGGGCGATATAAATCCTGTATTATAATAATAATTTGCTTGGCTGTTAGGCTAACCCTCTACCTTCAACATTTCTCGAGTGTTGATGCTACAAGTAACAGTCATCACTGTCCACCAGCTTAACAGTACTCCTATACTAAGAAAAACAAAGGCACTCTAATCTCTAGGAGTACTGTGCTATAAATACACTAACAAAAGATCAGATTTTGGCTTCTCACCAAGTGGCTGCTGTGTTGTCAACATAAACTACTTGAGCTTCTAGTTATTAAACCCAGTTCTACCCAAAAGATCATGTGATCAACAACATGTATACTTCGTGATCAAATCTGTTTAAAGGTAGAGCTTCATCGTGAGCCTTATTATACCCTTGTGGCACTTATTCACATATTCTTCATTGCAAGGTAGCGATGTGGAATTCGTCTGGTGCAAAGCTGAACAGTCCACTTCATAGCCATGACACCCAGAAATCAGACCTCCATACTGTGTGGAACTTTAGCCAAAAGCTTTTTTTTTTTGGTTTAGATATGGATAGGTTTATTGCTGTTTGTGTCCCCATTGGGGGGATTTTCTATCATTTACTGTCAACAGTGTAAAAAGTGAGATGATTCAATTCAGTTGGGACACTCTATCGTGTAGGGATAGGCTACCATGGCACTTCTGCTTGGGTAAAAATACAAATCCCATTAGGCCACATGTGTCAAACTCAAGGCTTAGGGGCCGAATCCGGCCCACCAGGCCATTTCTAGACTTCTACTTTCAGATCTAGGTATTAAGTTATTACTAAAACCAGTGATAATCGAATGCAGAGGCAATTATGATCAAGATTACATAGATTTATGTAGTCTTACAGATACCTTTTGAGGGCAACCATAATGTTGATGTGGCCCATGATTAAATTGAGTTTGACACCCCTGCATTAGGCAATGCAAGATTCTAACAGTCACAGACATGATTACCAGAGGCCGAAGCATTTTGGGATTTGTAGCTACTTCACAGCTGGAGTGCTAAGGTAGCCTACCCCTGCAATAGGTACATGGATGAAAAATGGAGGGTTTTATCCAATGCCAAGTCCCTTTTTAGTGGGCATTTTGTTTATATTGGACTGGTGGTCTTGGAGAACAGATTTGACTGAGGACAAATCGCAGTAGAATAAGACTGATTCTTCCTCAAGACTATTTAAGGGGGATGTACCTTTACCCCCTAATTAAATGTAATGGATCATTAGACTGTATAGGTAAACCCACAAGGAATCCTTGCACATCATTCAGCATGTAGAGGGTAGTACACCCATAACCCCTTCAATTCCTCTATGACATGAATCACAATCAGCTTAGCTAACCACAGTTCATACAACAAGATTTATGATATATACCTGCTGACTCAGAACTGTTCCCCGACTGCCACAACTCTGCCCACACCCCTGCCATGGACTCCAGTCAGACAGGATGCCTTAATGACACAAACAAAACTTTGAAAACCCATCACCACACAACATATGAAAGAGTGAAAAACAGAGAGCAAAATATATTTAAAACCAAGAACAAAAATGTAATATATTGCAGCTTAGCAGTCCTTAGATGTGGTGGCTCCTTTTTTGGCATTGTACATTTTGTGCAAGTGCAGATCCCCTGAGAAATCCAGTATTTTAGTTTTTTGGGCTCAGGCAAGCTCTAACGATTAATGTGAAACACACTTTTTCATGTAGTTACGATAGGATGAACAGACATTCCCATTTTCTGAGGAGAGTACCCGTTTTCAGGGGGCTGTGACAGGAGCAAAATTGTCCCTGCTTGTAGCCCTAGCTTGTGGCCCCATTAACGTTTGGCAGCCACCCAGGCATAGTGGCAACAAAATTGGATCCGTCTCCTCCCTGCCGCTTGATTGGACAGAGGAGAGACGGGAAGAAGCTGGAATGTGATTGGTCTTTACCCAGGGTAGGAGAGAGAGCAGCAATATACATTTCAGTAAACTGGCACACCGAGGGCCGGATTTACTCTCTCTGCTGCCCCAATGCCAGGTTCCTCAATGCGCCCCCCTGTATGCAGGCTGCATACAAGTGATCTCGGCGACATCGCCGAGATCACTTGTACAAAACAAGGCCCCACTGTACATTTAGCCATGTTTGCCCAAAGCAGGGCTAAATGTAGAAAACAACTACCCGCCCGGCGCTCAGAACTGCATGTCCTGGGAGATAGGAATTCCACACCCCTCTACTCCCTGCTGCCCCGAGGCTGGGCATCGGTTGGCCTTGTGGGAAATCCGGCCCTGGGCACACCAGCATTTAGGATTTATATTTGCTCAATATCTCAAAGCTCACAGTACAATATACAAATATGACAGACCAAGTTCATCATCCCAGGCTAAAGTCTCGTCACCACTATACATGAATTAGCTAATGTAGCCGCCTACACTAAGCAGAAGTGAGCTGTTAAATTTAATGTTGCTTGGTTGTAATCAGCCAAAGCCAAATTGATAGTTCTGCATTCATTTGGTCCCCCCTAAGCTCAGAGTTATTGTTTGCTTCTGCCTGCTGCTGGGGTATGTCCTTGGTAATGGAGCAAGAAGATACATTAATGCTGAGATGTAAATATTTACAGTATATCTCCCTGGTCAATACCAAGGAGGTTTTTTGCCAATGGAGGAGGCTAGGAGAGGATATAAATATTTGGGGGTGACCTTGTGAAGCTTTCTTCTCCCCAGGCTTCCTGCCTGCAGAGGGTGTGTATTGGAAGTCTTGTACCCCTCGGCCTGCTGCCTAAGGAGAGCAAACATGTGCCTTTGAACTAAAGACTTAGCCTGGGGCCTGGGCTGCCATGGCCTTCCTGGAGGGATTTCTTCAGGAGGAGGAGAGCTTAAACCTTAGAAGATTCACCAAGAACTTTGAATGGAGCTGCCTGATAAGCTAGAGGTGGGCTTGGACCTTACAGGAAGGTGGTGTCTTAACTAATTATGATTATTATTATTGTTCAGGATTTATATAGCGCCAACAATGTGAACAGCACTTTACAAAATATAAGGGAGGCAGTATATTTACAGTATAATACCATACAAGAGGCTTAGAAGGAACTTACCACAGCTAAGTGTCTCTAATCGCAGGATGCCATCTGGTTTAAATGTTCTTTACCTGTGAAGGCTGTGAGTACGACTATTTTTCTTTTCAGGAGTCTGCTGTGTCCTTAGGCGAGTACTGTGCCCTAACTCTCTGAGGTAATGGTGGCAAATAAACTCTAAGATTTGATTCTAAAGTGACCGGCGCCCATCTGTTCACAACCTTAATACAAATCAAGGACTCTACCTTGAGGTGAAATGTCAGCCCACTTGGATGTAAGAAGTTGCTGCAAAAAATAGACAGTGCATAACATAATAATTAGGAGGTACAGGGTCAACATATTAGAGGACTACCATGCTGAATAACAGTCATGTACTGGGAAAACTTGGTTCTTGGTGATGGAGTGCAACACAGGGGAAGGAGGAAGTGCAGTCTACCCCTAATCCACCTTCATTCAGCCAGAACAGTGCAGCCTGCAGGACTCGCTATCACCTATTGTTCTGAACTTTGGCTTCACCTGTTTGGGGACAGTGGGACAAGTGTCCCACTTCATGTGTGTGAGAGGGCACCTCCTGGAGTTTGTGCATACTGCCTCCTCCTCTGTACCGCTTGTTCTTCAAAATCAACTGCCACCACTGTACTGCCTGTTCTCCACTATCAATTGCCCGCTCTGTACTTTCTGTCCCCACCTTTAACTGCCTCCTCTGTACTGCCTGTCTTCACCATCAACTTTCCCTCTGTATTATTTATACCCCACAATCAACTGCCCCCCAATCCTTTGTACTGCATGTTTTTCTTACTCCTACTGGCACTGACATAACAGATTTTTTCCTCCCAGACTCCGAGGCAGGGGCATTTTTTCCTGCCTGTGACACCACCAATGCAGGGACATTTTGTCCTCACACTGATGCGGGGCATTTCTTCCTTCGCCATTGTTAGCAGTATTTCTTGGTTACACAGACTGTATCATATGTATGCAGTTTATACAGTGAATAGGCACATGCACTGTTTAATCCTGCCCCTTTTTAGCCATTCCCACTGATGAGTGCCATATTACCATACCCACAATTCGCCGTGGCGTGCATTTCTAGATTCTTTCCCAGGGTGCCCCAGGTCTTTACAAATCCTAGTCTTGCTCACACAGTTTTGATTTAACTGTAAAGTCAGGCAGAGTACCCTTATGGGCATTGTTAACGTTTACATATTGTTTATACTGTTTAAATATTGATAGAAATAGGGGGGTGATTTTGTGGGTGTGTTTAAAATTGAGTGTGGTCAGTAATGGCACTGTGGAATTTGGTAGAAACAGACTACAGGTATACCTTGGGTCCTTATGGTGCCGCCTTTCTGTAAAAGGGTTATTATTTAGGTTTTGTGCTGGCCCACCATAGAATATAATACCATACCTTCCAAGCTGACTCAGTAGGTATAAAGTGACCTATATGGCTGATAAGTAGCTCATGTATGGTTAGCTGTATATTACATTGAAGCCTTTCCTCAGTCTACACCACCGACAATATTATTATTATACAGGATCTATACAGCGCCAACAGTTTGCTCAGCGCTTTACAAATGGGGGAGACAGTACAGTTACAATACAATTTACCATACAATACAATTTCAGTACAATAGGGTTAGAAGGGCCCTGCTCCTAAGAACTTACAATCTACATTTTTTTTTAAAACAAACTTTATTCTGTTTTCTCGGCCATATCAATCTACATTTTTTTAAGGCTGCCTGTCCGGTAGAACATAAAAACAGTTTAAGCAGAAGAACATTGTGTCCTGAACAGAGCCAAGGTTTCCTCGTAGGTGACACTGTGCAGATTCGTGAATGTGTTTGCACGCTCCTGTTTATATTAAAATATCTTGCCACTAAAGTGCGTTTCAGTCTCCTAACCTCCGGTGAATCTCTCCCAACAACCTTCCCTGTTCATGGTTATTTGGGTCACAGAACATCGAGAGATGGATTAGGTGATCCCTGAGTGACTGCGCCACTTGCAGCTATTTCTGGGGGTTTGAATGACTAAATTGCTGACACCCTGAAAAGGACCCAGTGCTAAATCACAAGAGCAAAGTTCAGGCTTAGAAAGCTCGGAACAGATTGTGCATTCAAGGGCAGGCGCCTTTAAAGTAATCTCAAAGTTTTAAAATCCAAAGATATAAAATGTGGTACTGAAGAGTAACTTTACTATAGCACTATGAATAAAATAATGGGCTACTTAATAACAATCTGCCACAGTTCTCTGAGTCCATTGGCAGCAGACAGAAAAGAAAATTAACAGAAAAGTTGAAATGAATGTTTACAGTTTTTTATAATCATAAATATCTAAATGGGATAAAGCAAAATGTCTGCTGGGCCCCTACCTTTAGTTCCAACCTTTTATACCAATGGAACACACTCTCAATTCAGGCCTGCTGTGAAATAGATAGACCTTGCGGTTTTCTTTACAGGATGCTCCAGTCAAAAATTAAAAAATGAACATATATGTGATATACTCAATCGGAGCAGGAATGTGAGTAACTTCTTATTTGTATACTGTGTCATGGGTATCTGGACTAGACAACCTACTGAAAAATACACATTTTTTTAGCAGATAACACAGTTCTGAAAGAAATAATTCAACTGTGTTGTCTTCACATATACGTTCATTTTTTAATTTTTGACTGGAGCATCCTGTTAAGAAAACAGCAAGGTCTATCATATTTATACTGATTTGCAGAGGCATCGGTGATCACTTGGCACCCACGCGGTACTCGAGGGTACTATCCGGTCAGGTGTTCGATGGGTTCTTTTTGATTATTATACAGTAAACAAAGTCACAAACATTAAAGTACGTAGTATTCAACTCTTTTTTCAATAATAAATCACGATCAAACAAATATAGATTGCCCGGCAATTTTTGCCCAAACACTTACAGTCATCATGTTTCCACAACTGGCTCCAACTCTCTCAGCTTGCATTCCCTGAACTTCCTGTCCAGTACAAGATCACAAGGGAGAGCAGAGTCTCCAGCAGATGTCCATCTACTAGCTTGGAGAAGGGATGAGGGGAGAGGAGGGGGGAGCAGAAGATTGGATTGCCCTGCTGTGCCTGTATGTTTGTGGAGACAAACATACAGGCACAGCATGTTCAACCTGTTTATTAATGATATTGGGACTGCCATTAATAGCAATATTTCAATTTTTGCTGACGATACAAACATTTGTAGGGTAGTAAACTCGACAGAAGACATAGAAATGTTACAGGAAGATTTCGATAAAATAGGGGGGTGGACATCTACATGGCAGATGAGGTTTAATATTGAGAAGTGTAAGGTTATGCATTTTGGAGTTAAAAATACACTACTCATTAATAGGCGTCCCACTGGGGGAATCAGAGGTGGAAAAAGAGTCGGGAGTCCTAGTGGACTGTCGCCTTAGCAACAGCATGCAAAGCCAGGCAGCAGCAAATTAGGCGAGCAAGGCATTATCATGTATAACAGAATGGGAAAGGTGAATGTACTGTAAAGACAAATCCATAATTCTGCCCCTGCACAAAACACTGGTCCGGCCACATCTTGAGTATGTGCTTTCGTTTTGGTCACCAATCCACAGAAAGAATGTCCTTGAGCTGGAGAGAGTCCAGAGAAGGGTGACAAAGCTAATAAAGGGGTTAGGGGACCTAAACGATGGGGAAAGACTGCAAGCATTAAACTTGCTCACATTTGAAACAAGAAGACTGAGAGGGGACATGATATTAATGTACAAATTGTTTAATGGTGATGGGATAATCAGCAATAAACTGTTTACTATTAGTTCACTCAAGAATACAAGAGGCCACCACCTGAAACTGGAGGAGAAAAGGTTTAATCTCAAACACCTCCCCTGTGGCTATGCAACATCCACGGGCTCCCTTCCCGGTGCCAACATCTTCACCCAGTCTTCTAATAGGTTTGGTATCTTCTGCCGTCTTGATTGGACTTTATTCATCGGCGCCGAGACATGCTAATGCTGAGCGAGCAGGCAAGTAGGAAGGTTTTAATGCAGGAGAGACATAAAGCTTAATTCACAAAGCTTTAAAACAAGGATAAAGGACAGGATAAAGGAAAATAACTCACTTATTTTAAAATAACTATCCTTCTCATGGCGTGTGAGCTTTGTTAATTGAGCCTATTGCATGTCTCTTCAGAAATAAAAAAGAATGTCTGCTTGCACATTTCTTTTGAAAATGGAGCATAATAGTTAAATGTATTCTTTTAATAGAGATCTATAGAACAGAATAAAAAGAGAGTCAATATTGGCATCCAAAAGAGGAACATTTCCTCCAAAAAAGGGACAATTCTGCTACTATGGTGTTGTGCAGGGTCCAATGGGTGCCTACCATATCAATTTCATCATTAGAAGCATCCTTTTCTTGACTCACCAACATTCATCCCCTTGTCTTTACTAAAAGCTTCTCAGCCATGTACTCTTACCCCCATACCACACTTGGGCCTTGTTCACACCAAGCGCGTTCCAGGAACAGAGCAGAGCAGTTACAGACCTGATCAAATGTCCAATGTATTCCAATGGTATTTTGGGCTCTAGTCCACACCGTAGCGTTCAGTTCCAGAGCATGTAAAAAAACTGCACCAAGCCCTATATTACCTGCTCTGGAACGCATGGAACGCACGGAAATGCATCAAAACGCATGCAAACACCCTGGAACGCATTGAAAGCACATTTTAAACGAAAATAAATATTATTATTTGTTCAAATTTTTTTTAACTAACGGGCCGGTAGGCTTCAAAAACGCGGGAAAAATGCGGCACAACCCACTGCACTGCGTGTGCAGAAACTCATGCAGATCTGGTCTGCATTTGGTGTGAACAAGCCCTTAGATGGGCATTCCTCCCACACTCTTCCTCCTGGGACTCTTCTTCTGTCAATCTAAAGGCCTGGCCGGGCCTCCCTGTGCCCCGGGCCCCATAGCGGATGACTGGGTCGCTATGGCGATAGTTCCGCCACTGAGTACATAGCTCTTTCATCATGACATAAACCCATAAGTCTGTAACATAAATTGTAAGTAAATTGAAAATGTTGTATTATTAAGTTCTGTTTTTCCATTTGTCATATCTGTCATTTTTGTTTTCCATAAGCTTTGCTGTTGGATATCCTGACGGTGGCTGGACTCCAAAAGCTGGTCAAACGCCGTGGCCCCTTTGAGGTGTCTCCGGGTATCTTGGACTACCTCGTCCTTGACGTCTACTCCTTCCCAGCAAGCCATGCTAGTCGAGCCACCATGGTGTCTAAATTCTTCTTAAACCACCTGGTCCTTGCTATTCCTCTACGTGTCCTGTTGGTCCTGTGGGCTTTCGCCGCTGGACTCTCCCGCATTATGATTGGCCGGAACCATATCAGTGATGTCATGGGGGGATTTGTGATTGGCTACATGCAGTTCAACTTTGTGGAGATTATTTGGCTGCCTTCTGGTACGTGTCAAATGCTGTCCTCTCTCTGGTGATGGTTTCTATTTATGATGAATGAGACTTCTAATGAAACAAGACTAAGAGGAGAGAAGCTATTCCCTCAACAATGAATGGATTTGAATGCATATTTCTTTGTTCTATGGTCAGTGGAATTGAAAAATGGTTTTACAAAATGTTCTGTCTTAGAAACTATTAAAAATAATGTTAATCACTATCGGTATGATTTTAATCAGTTTTAAAGATTAAAAAAAAAGAAAAAACCATACAGTTATTTTCCACACACCATTCACATATTGTGTGCTCACTCAAGAACTGTCTTAAAGTGGAAGTCTGGACAAAACTAATGTAAGGATCTCAATTTTAATAGCCTCATATATACACTGAGTGGCCAGTTTATTATGACCACCTGATGTTTGTAGGCAGGGCCGGACTAAAAATAGGCCCGGGCATTTTAGACTGAGCAGCCCAATCACGTGACCACCAACAGGCCCACCCCCTCACAACAGGGGGCGGAGCCAAACACAGAAGCGCAATCGAGGGGCAGGGCCGGCCACTACTAAGTACCGGAGGGCAACAGCTGACACACAAGCCTTGCTACAATGTAGGAAGCTTGCTATAGAGAATATCTGTAAAAAATAAGTCAAGGCAACTGGACTCGCTGTATTTTTCTTGAAGACGTTTCACTGGTCATCCGACCAGCTTTCTCAATTCAAACAGTAGACACTGCACAGAGCCGGCCATCAAGCATACCGGCCCGGCCCGAACACAATTAGGTTGATTGTGTTCGGCCCGGCCCACCGGGCAAGTGCCCGGTTTGCCCTATGGCCAGTCCGGCCCTGTTTGTAGGCAAATTAGCTATAATTAGGCGCTGAAGTTGCTAGAGGCCAGACCATTATAAATAGGGAAGCAGGTTGTTTACCACGACAGTAGAAGTGATTTTTTTTCTGAAGATACGGGTAAACAACGCGATTTAACCGCCTTTGAACGTGGGATGATTGTTGGCGCTCGAAGCCATGGAGCGAGTATCAGCAAAACAGCAGAATTTGTTCAAGAGGGGCTCATTGTTAAAGTGTTTAAAGACTGGACTGTCAGCCGAAAATCTGGGTCTGAATGTGCGAATTGTGGCCGTCAGCGACTATTCAATGTTAGGGCTGAACGGAGAGTGGCAAGACTGGTACAAGACAACAGAAGGGCAACAGTGCAGTGTCAGATTCCTCGCATCACCTTTCAGCATCTCGTGGAGTCACAAGGCGGCCCAACGAAGTCATCTCGTGGAGTTATCTCGTGGTCCAACGAAGTGCTGATGGGGTGGTCATAATAATCTGGCCACTCAGTGTATATTCTACCTTACCATTACATTTACAAGCATTTTCCATATGCACAGTTCAACATCAACCCATAAAATGGTGCAATAATTGTATTCACCTATTTGAAGGGTAACTGTAGACTTTGCTGTACTTTACTCTGGACCAGGGGTTGGCAACTCTGGCCTTCCAGCTGTTGTGAAACTATGAGTCCCATGAGGCATCGCAAGATTCTGATAGCCACAGGCATGACTCCCAGAGTCAGAGGCATGATGGGATTGTTAGTTAAAGCACAGCTGGAGAGCCAGAGTTGCTCACCCTTGCTCTGGAGCAAAATCCCAGAGCCTGCAACAAGACAACATTCATGTACAGGCCTCTTTTTTCAACCTACTTAAAGCTGAACTCCAGGCAAATGGCTACATGCCCAAATAAAATACATATACTGTATATGTATTTTAGTCCTTAGAATCACACAGGTCTGCAGCGATACACAGCCCTGTTTGACAGTGCCGGTTACCTGATTTGTCTCTGCTTTAGTTCGGTAACACTTATAAGCTCCCTCCCCACCATCACCTTAAAACTAGACAGTGTAAGGAGAAGCAGCACATAGATGATCTCATCTCTCTGTCACTGTGCTTTCTCCTTCTATTAGCATGCCCCTTGCACTGCAGCTCAACTGATTGGTTCTACGTGCTGCTTCTCCCACCCACGGTCCAGCTCTACTGTACAGGTACGGCAAGAGGTACTGCAAGAGGCTGATACCAGGTCAGATTCAGATACTTACATTGCTTTCATTTAAAAAAAAAAAACACACACACATTTCAGATGTATTAATGAACACAGAGCTGTATTAATTTGTCTTATTTTAGCCTGGAGTCCAGTTTTAAAGGAGAACTATGGGGTTAGGGCTTTTCCCCATAGTTCTCCTTACGGTAACGAGAGGACACAAACTGGCGTCCTCCCGTCACCCTAAGCTACAGCTCGCGGTATACTGAGACGCTGAAGCGGATACCGACAATTATGTCTGGATCCGCCCAGCTGCGTGAGTGACAGCTGGCTTTACCTATCTAGAGGCAGAGCCAGCTGTACCCTCCCCCGTCTGTTCCGCCAGTCAGCACCGGAGGATCGGAGCGGGGAGGGGGGAATCCAGCCACTCCCCTGTCACTGCAAAGAGCTGTGACAGGATCGAGAAGTGAGCTAACGCCGCTATGTGTTCGCTCACTTCCCGATCTACTGAGCCGACCTGTGACAGTCTCATTGTCACAGGTCGGCTAGAACTATGAGGTGAGTGAAAAGCACTAGTTCTCCCTTAACGCTAAACTCCCAAACAGCTAAATATACGGTTGATATACATATGTGTACTGCCTTATCTGCCAAAGGATTTGTATTTCTGTTTAGTCACTTTTGTGATTCATTCACCTCTGTGTGGCTAGGAGGGTGACATCACTCTGTTTCATCCACTTTGCTCGCTCTGCTTTCTCCTCCTGACAGCATGTTCCCTGTCTAGACTTGTGCATGCAGTAGAGACTGATTGGGGTTAATTTACTAAAGGCAAATAGGCTTTTCACTTTGCAAGGGAATTTTCCCTATGCTTAGTTAATGAGGAAAAGCTGACTTCCATCACCCACTCATGTGCAAGCAAAAATCCTGTTTTATTATTTTACTTGCACATGATTAAGAATTCTTTGCAAAGTGAATTTTCAGTACATTTATTAATATTCAATAAAAACTGGACTATAGCTGATCAAGGCAACACATCCCTTGCATAATCATGTAGACAAAATGGCTTTTGACTGGAACATTTCAAGTGCCCAAATTACATTAGTCTCATATGATTCAATTTCCAAAATAGTTTATTATATCCAGTACAAAAAACATTTCAATTATAATACCAAGAGATGTTATTAACTTCTCAGTATGTTGTTTTTAATGTTTTTTGTAGTGGATATAATACACTATTTTGGAAATCGAATCATATGAGACTGATGTAATGTTGGCACTCAAAGTCCCATTCAAAAGTCTGTTTGTCTACATAGAACAATGAAGTGACACTAAACTCAGGAGTTATACCTTACAAATACATTCAAGTATCCTAACTATTAACATAAATGTATCTTATTTGTGTATCACTCGGCTGTAGATCCTCAAATCATCTCTGAATTCATCCTGACACTGTCCTTCCTTCTGGAGGGGGGCTGCTTTTGCTCCCCATGGTCCCTGTGTGTGTTGTAAAGTATCCATCTCGCCAAGCTCACTTCCTTGGTGAACTATAATCTCAATACAAATTAGTAAACTAAACATGAGATTGTAGTCCATCACTGGAACGAGCTTGGAGTGGTGGCTACTTTACAACACACACAGGGAACAAAAGTAGCCACCCTCCAGAAGGAAGGACCAATACAGAGATGATATCAAGATCTACAGCTAGGGTTGCTACCTTTTCTTCAGGTGAAACCTGAATACTCTAGCACTGTGCGTCTGTGCATGGTAATTTTGTTTGAGAATATAGAGGAGAGAGCGAGGAGAGGCAGCCAGAAGAAGGCGCAAGAAGAGACAGCCAGGGAGGGAGTAAGGAGACAGGCTGTAGAGGACTAGATAATCCCAGGAATAAATTATAAAACAATACAAAATATAATGAATTGCCATGTGCTCAGGGCAGTTCGCCCCTGGGCCCCAGCCTGAGGGTAGGGTGTAGACAGTTGGAGAAGCTGACTAGGCCTAAGGTCTGCAGGAGCCCAGATGGAGACCCAGGTGGGGTCCGCAACTGTCTGGGATGGAGAACTAGAGGAGTCCTCTGTCTGCTGGAGTTGCCAGGAAGGCCAAGATGGCATGGACCTCATGAACAAGTCTTGTGTCTCTTTCAGGAAAGATCTCAAGAATGCCTCCTGTCCAGTTGTGGCTCTATTACATGGTATCATCCTCTACTCAGCTAAAGTATTCCTTTCCTCTGGAAGCTATAAAGGACTGGTGAATCTGGAGTCTATTTATTCCATAGATGTCTGTAGCCCTATACCTTCTTTCCCCGTTTTGGCTGTTCTACAATAAAGCATTGAAAAAGTACTCAATGTGACTGATGCCCAATTTACTGTTCACATAACAGCACAACCAAGTTAAGGATCCATCCCTGAGAGTGAAATGTCAGCCCTGCCTCTGGGGCTCACCACATGCCTTTGGGGGTCAGGGTGACACTACATTTTTGTTAATAGTTAAGGTACTTGAATGCATTTTTAAGGTTTAACTCCTGAGTTTACTGTCAAACTAATTAAGCTAAGGGGAAATTCCCATGCAAAGTGAACAGTCTATTTGCCTGCAATAAATCAACCCCATAGGTTCTTAGTACTGCCCCTTGCTGTCCCAGTCTAAGTGCTGCTGTGCAGGAGATAACAGCAGACTAATATGAAAGCACATTCAGGTACTTAGGCTAGCTGTATAGAAAAATACATTCATTTTTGCTAAAATAAATGCACAATGGCCTTAGATGTTTCTTAATAACTATTTGAAGTTCAGCTTTTACTGTATAACAATTTTAAGTCATTAGTAGATTTTTCACATCATATTACTTTGGGCGTAGGTTTATGTTTGAGTAAGTTGTACCGCTTTCTCTGTAAGAGTTAAGAGGAACATAACTTGCCCATATGACATTTGCGGCTTTCAAGTCTGAGCATCTGTGTGCTGCTTCCTGTGCATACAACCGCATCCCGTGTGTTCTAGAATGCTTATCTGCTGATTACAGCCCATTCTGTTACAGGAAGCAGCACAACAGGCAGAGCCCAATCAACAACAATCTGGGTTGCAGTCGGCTCATCCTGCAATGAGGCAACTTGACTACCAGGTGGCTACTTCTAGGGATGACATTCAATGAGGTTCAGACCAGGGCTGGCAGTGACTAATACTTGCCAGGCCCATCTATAGAGTGGCCTCAGCAATATGGGCCGAACACCCCCGTGTTCGGTTCGAATTCGAACTTTAAAACATGGAAAAAGTTCAAATGCATTGCATCGAACTCAATGCAAGTCTATGGAGCTAGAACTTTGAAAATCAACAAGGTTATTCACAAAAGGCTGAAGAGTTTGGAGTAGCCAGGAAAGGGAACAATCTAGGCCAAAATAGCTGAACACGAAATATAGGCAATATGGGCCGAACACACCCATGTGCGGTTCGAATTCGAACTTTAAAACATGGAAAAAGTTCAAATGCATTGCATCAAACTCGAACTCAATGCAAGTCTATGGAGCTAGAACTTTTAAAATCAACAAGGTTATTCACAAAAGGCTGAAGAGTTTGGAGTAGCCAGGAAAGGGAACAATCTAGGTCAAAATAGCTGAACCCGAAATTGAGCTGAATTGGAGAATTTTTCCAAATCGGCTATTTTGGACTAGATTGTTCACTTCTCCTGACTCCTCCAAACTCTTCACCCTTTTGTGAATAACCCTGCAAATGTCCCCATTTTGAAGGCTTATATGCAAGGTAATGGCCATAAAATGGTCTATGGGGATTGGGGCACTGCCTTAGGGGACATGTATCAATGAAAAAAAAACTTTAAAAAAATAAAATGTTTAAAGGAGCAGTGATTTTAACATCACTCAAAGGAGAACAATGAGGTGAGTGTTTTTTACTCAACTTCATAGTTCGAGCCGATGTGTGACAAAGAAACTGTCACACGTCGGCTCAATAGATCGGGAAGTGAGTGAACGCATACTGTCGCTCGCTCACTTCTCAATCCTGTCCCTGCAGAGAGCCGTGACTGTCACTCACGGCTCCCTGCAGGGATTCCCTCCTCCACGCTCCGATCCTCCTGCGCTGACTGGAGGAACGAACGGGAAGGGGGCGGGTACAGCTGGCTCTGCCTCTAGGTAGGCAGAGCCAGCTGTCAATAACGTAGCTGGGTGGATCTCAACATTAATGTCGGGATCCGTTCCGGCTGCGGGGGTCTCAGTACACTGAGCTTTGGGTCACGGGAGGACACTAGTTTATGTCCTCCCGTGACCCTGAGGAGAACTATGGGGAAAAATACTTACCCCATAGTTCTCCTTTAAAGTGAAATAATAACAATAAAAAATTCCTTTAAATATCGTGCCTGGGGGGTCCCCTTAAACTGCCTGTAAAGTGGCGCATCTGTATAATACCAGCTGCAGCAAAAATTACATTTATAAAGAAAAAAAAAAAGCATGCGGTTCCCTCTCCCAAACACTACTAGACCCTTTAGGTCTGGTAGGAATGTTAGGAGGGACCCCATTTAAAAAAAAAGCGTGGGGTTCCCCCCAAGTCATACCATGCCCTTAAGGTCTGGTAGGAATTTTAAGGAGGAACCCCACCCCCAAAAATGGGGGAGGGGAAGTGGGGTCCTCCCTAAAATACCATACCAGACCCTTGATCCGAGGACAGG
>NW_017307102.1:500452-544281 GCF_000935625.1 Nanorana parkeri
CCAGGCCACATGCCCTTCGGCACTGGGAGGGTGCTTTTCCAGGGTCACCCCTGGAAAAGCACTTTGTCCCCGTGCTGATGGGGACAAGGGCCTTTTTCCTACAACCCCTGGGGCATTGGCTGTAGGGGTGCAGGCAGGGGGCTTATTCACATCAGGGTACCCCTTCCTTGTGAATGAGTAAGGGGTGAACAAAGATGCGCCATCCACTACACAGGTTTTTAATTTCCACATCAGACCTTTCACCAACACATTTCATCTGCAGCAAATTTGCATGCAAGTAATTTATCTTTTAGGTTTACAGATATGTTTATCAATGAAACACGACACAAGATTGCAACAGTACCCTGTCCCGTCCATTTCCTGGAAGCTGATCTTGCTTTCGAAGGCGTTACTATAAAAGAGACGCTATTAATAATTCTATTTTGAAGGGCAGATGCGCGGCTCCCGGCTCCGCTTCTCGAGGTCGCCTTACACATCTAAATATGATGCTTATGAGCTAGCATAATCCTGGTGGCTCTTGTGTGTATTTGAATAGATATATTCATTAATTTCTTATGTTCTTTGGAGGACATTGCCATCACCGCGCTGTCAGCTTCTGATTCCTCGCTATTTGGAAAGAAATATTATGTAACACATCCCCAGACGGCTTGGCTCATTCCTATTCAATGGTAAAGACAAGGGTCCCCCTAGTGGACATTTTGCCAAGGATTGGGGAATTCTGGCCTCAAGAGACCCGGTTGATCATTCATTTCAACAACAATCTTCCATAAGGTTATATGAACATTTAACATATTATATGCATATTATTTACGTGTAAACTCCCCTTGTGTAGGCAATCAAAAGCTCTGGGACTGCTGCTGGATGTGATGTCAGCAGCTCCAGCAGACTCAGGGCTATCACTCAAGTGATACTCTATAGCAGTGGTTCTCAACCTGTGTGACCACATTTTTCCTTCGCCATTAAGTTGCAACCCAATTCACGCTGCAACAAAAGACATGGGTACCACTCGTTACGATGCGGGGGCGTACTGTACGGGACTGTGCGATTAATGCACTGTATTAGAGTGAACGGGCTTTCAAAAGCACTGGCAGACACACACAACCACAGACACAATCTCACACACTCACAGACAGTCTCACACATGCACACGCCAAACATTTTTTTATGTATGTATTTTTTTTATTTTTTTTTAAGGTCCACCCAGTCTCCCTACCTGACCTGGAGATGATCCTCAGCCTGGGGTTCAGTGTGGGCTGCTGTGCTGTGCCAGAGCTCAATCCATATGTGTATTGCTTGTACAGCTCCCTTGTGCACCCTGTAGAGGTGCCAGGAGCCAGACTGTGATGTCACCATGGCACCTCTATAGGACACGTGAGGGAGCTGTAAGCAATGCATGTATGGATGGAGTTCTCACGGCCATAGCCCCATCCCACTCCACTTCAAGCTGACACTCGGTGCCGGGCAGCATATTTTGAATGGCTGTTTGGCAGGAGAACGCACAGTGCTGCACTAGGGTAAGGCAGAGGAGCCTCTCACCTAGAAAAGTTGAAGGCTTGCGGCGACCCACTGAAAACGGGGTAGTGACCCACTTTTGGGTCACGACCCACCAGTTGAGAACCAAGGCTCTATAGCAACCTCATTTGCAAATTTTCGTGCCGCACCATGCATTTATTTCTATGGTGCAAGTGGGCTGGCCACCAATATTATGCAGATGCATGATGCCAGGGCAGGCGGCATCCAGGACTGGACATCCGGAAATCCGCTTCTGTCCAGACCTGCTCCACCTTCGGCCATCTGCCATAATGCCACAGGCGAGAATGTACACTGACCCACACTTATGCAGTTCCCTGCGCTGCACTTGCACAAGTCATTGAACAGTCTTGGCACACCTCGAGTGGAGTCTTGGGATGGCTGTGAAGAATGGCTACAAGGTCAGGGTCATCCCACATATCTCCCCCTCCAAACACACCCTTATACAATATGTATCAGCCTGCCCCTCCCAACCTATATTAGTTTTTGATAGACCAAAAAGTGGCAGTTCTCAGTGACAGAGGGAATTTGTCCCAAAAAAGAGTGTAAGATTTAAAGGATAACTATACATTTAAATAATAATTATAACGGACACTTCCTCATACTTTTCCTCCATCCTAATTATTCCCCCCTTGCACAACAGTCTAGAACTCATGGTCTATGCCTCTGCAGGCATGGCTTTCCCCTATAGGCTGAAAGCAGATGGCAATTCTATTGAGGACTATGGGTAAGAGATTCCTGGACCAGGTCGCTCGTTGACCCGACGTAAGTACTAGGGGGTATAGTTAGCATGGGGAAGGTGTTTAGGTTTTACTGATAATACCTGGGAACTTTTAGAAATTGTAACTACTGGGACTGTGGGTGGAGCTATAGTGGGTGTGTCCAAATTGTGCTTTAAAAAGTGTGTGTGTGTTAGGGTGGGGTACTTAAATGATAGGTCTGGAGTCTGCAGAATGGTGGATAGTTGGGATCCAGGTGGACTGTGTGTACACCATTCCAGTGACACTGACAATGAACCTGGCTCCCACCTACCCACCATTCCAATGACAATAACAGTGCCTGTTGTTGGGAGCAAGGTGCATTGCCAGTGTCTCTGGAATGGTGTACACGCAGTGCATCTGGATCCCACCTATCCACCATTCCAATGACAATAACAGTGCCTGTTGGTGGGAAGAAGGTGCATTGCCAGTGTCTCTGGAATGGTATACACAAAGTGCACCTGGATCCCACCAATCCACCATTTCAATTACAAGAACAGTGCCTGTAGGTGGGAGCAAGGTGCATTGTCAGTGTCTCTGGAATGGTGTACACACAGTGCACCTGGATCACACCTATCCAATGACAATAACAATACCTGTTGGTGGGAGCAGGGTGCATTGTCAGTGTCTCTGGAATGGTGTACACACAGTGCATCTGGATCCCACATATCCACCATTCCAATAATAGTGCCTGTAGGTGGGAGCCAAGTGCATTGCCAGTGTCTTTGGAGAGGTGGATGGGCGGGAACCAAGTGCACACACCATTTCAGTGACACTAATTGCATACACATACATACAGTACATATGAGTGGGAACTTGTCAGAATTGACCTGGCAATAACAGAATTTTTGATCGGGTTGCTGGGTCATTACCAGAATGCTTACATCTCTGGAATGAATTAAACCGGAAACAAAGCGCAGGGTGCTGAGTACAGCCTGGGACACTCTCCAGCACTAAGACGCAGGCAGTCAGGGACAGGCGCACGAGTTCCTCTGTCAGGCAGAGTGATTTCTGCCCAACAGATGAATAAGAGTCCCAGCCATGATGTGAGATCTGTGCCAGCTGCTGGACTCTGCACATGTAACTGTCCCTATTTCCCATACTGCCACCAATGCAAGGAGAAGGAAGAGGTTACCAATGCCACTGACCACATGGCAATGCAAGGCGGAAGGGTTTAATTAACCCCTTCCCCTTGTATTGGTGGGTGGTCAGTGGAATTTTAAATTTCCACTGATCACCCACCAATGCAGGGTGGGGGAAAGAGTTAATTAATAATGACACAGACAATGTTGGGGGTATTATTGCGTCCACTAACACCAATGCTGGGGGTTATTTTTGCTGCAACTGGCACCATTACTGGGGGGTTATCATTATGTCCAGTGATACCAATGCAGGTGGTTATTTGTGCGTCCACTGGCACGAATTTTAGGGGTATTATTGGTTCTACTGGCATCCATGCTGGGGGTATTATTGCGGCCACCAACATCCATGTTGGGGGTTTTATAGTGTCCACTAGCATTAATGCTGGGGTTGTCATTGTGTCCAGTGACACCAATGCAGGGGGTTATTTTTGCATCCATTGATACCAATGGTGGGGGTTATTTTTGCATCCACTGGCACCAATTCTTGGCGTGGCGCAGTTTGACATCTTCGTCCTGGGCACCAGACGACCTTGTCCTGGCACTGAGAGAAGGAGCAGTGGGCAGGAGGATGAAGAGTTGCTGCCACCAACAGGATTTCACAGAGGACTGGAGACCAGACATGCTACCAGAGGGGTAAGTGTTTGTATGTATGTGTTTTTATTTATGTATGTATTTATGTGCTTGCAGTCAGTATCACTGTAGGCATTGGTGCTTACAACTGGCTCCCACCTAGCCACCATTCCACTGACATTGACAGTGCCTATAGGTGCCAGACAGGTGCACTGTCCATGTCACTGGAATGGTGAGTGTCCAGAGACACTCTCATCTATCCTCCATTCCAGTGACACTTACAGTGCTTGCAGTTGTCCAGTAATGAGCTGGTAAGCTGAATTCCGTTATTGCTGGGTCATTTCCGGCAAGCTCCTACCCTCTATCAGAATCAGGAGCCTCCAGAACAGGAAGTGAGGGTAAGTTTCGCTGACAGGGATATAGACAACAAAAAAAGCACTTTTATAGTATACAGGTGTAGTGCTCACCCCTGAAGGAGCCGCTGAAATAATCACTAGTCTGTCTAGGGCAGGGGTGCCCATTAGGTAGATCGTGATCTACCAGTAGCTCTCAAAGCTGATGCTGGTAGATCATGAAGGGTGTGAATGGTGGCCCCTTTATTTCATTTTGGTATATTTATTTAGCTGTGCACACATGATTACCTATTAGCCTGAGTCTGCTAAGCCAAGCTCCCTGACACCTTTCTGGTGGATTCTGGTGGTTGAAGTGCTATGTAGATCATCAAAGAATATTACTTTACACAGCCTTGTGCACTACACTGCAAAATACAGCAAGGTGAGCCAGGAGAGAGAGCAGGGAGAGACAGACAGGAGAGAGAGGAAAGATAGCCAGGGGAGAGAGAGCGAGGAGAGACAGCCAGGAAAGAAAGAGAGGAGAGACAGCCTGGAAAGAGAGAGAGAGAGAGGAGAAACAGCCAGCAAAGAGAGAGAGGAGAGACAGCCAGGGTAGAGAGCAAGGAGAGACAGCCAAGAGAGCGAAGAGAGACAGCCAGGAGAGAAAATGAGGATTGACAGCCAGGAGAGAGAGAGCAAGGAAAGGCAGCTAAGAGAGAGAGAGGAGAGACAGCCAGGAGAGCGAGAGCGAGGGAGGTTTTGTTTTTGTTGGTAGATCTGTTGTAGTTTGTCATTTGAAAAAGTAGATCTTAACACAAAAATTGTGGGCACCCCTGGTCTAGGGGATTTGATCTTCAGCTGCCCCATTAGCATTCAACTGCCCTATTCTAGTGCCCACAAAGCGGATGTCCACTCCAGTAAAGCAATGCTGAATAACTTTTTTTTATTAAACTTCTTTATACTGGGGAGAGAAGGTATAGGGATCCTAGATATCCAGGGTGTAACAGATATAGACTCCAGACTCACCATACCTTGTTAGCATCTAAGTGTAGATCCACTTGTAGTAGAGCAAAAAGCAATTGGAGTAACAGATGAGCAGAAGATTAGTACAGATCCTCAGCAGGAGAGACACCAGCTATGCTCCAGAGGTCCTCTATGTTCCAGGCACCTCCAGCAGACATCAGCTTCTCTGGTTTTCCTCCTCTGATAACAGCACGGGCCTCCTCCATACCTAAGGCTTAGGGAAACTCTTCCTTCACTCCAGCCTCTGCCCACCCCTAGGCCTCAGACCCAGACTGGGGGGCAGGCTGGACAGCACCCAGCCCTATTTCATGGCTGGTCCCAACTAGTCTGAGCACATGGCAAATCCCTCCAGTATATGTACCTTATCCCAGCAGCCACCACTGGTTGAGAGAAACCCAGTGATTGGCTGCTGCACTGTACACACACTCACAGTGCCTCTCATTGGCTGTCCCACAATACAGCAGAGTCACACTCCACCCAGGTGGGTACAGTCAATGCTAGACACCTGGAATTAACCAGATAAATGCCACTACAATCCAAGCAGGCTGGCTACAGCCCTGGCAATCACTAAATGTCTAGTAGCCACCTCACAGAAGGCGATGAGGGCTACACAGGTGTGAACTTAGAGCCTCTGTCAGGTTCCCCCTCACTTCCCGTGTGGGTGACCAGTAGGGATGCACCGAAACCAAGTACCGTACTCAGTACAAGTACAGATACTTTTCGAGCTCCAAGACTAGACTAAAAAAAATTCAAAAGTTAGGAGGCAGCTGTCATTTGTAACGAGCACACGGAGCTCCTGGGATTTGTACATCTCTGTTTTAATGTATGATTTTGTTTTTAGAAATATAAATAAAAGGGATGCACCGATACCAGTTTTGCGAGTACAAGTACTGATACTTGCCCAAGTACTCACAGATACAAGTACTGATACATTTTTGTTTATTCTTATGTGACAGTTTTTCTAAAACAATACAGACTAATGATTTCAGGACAGTGGTGGAGCGCCAGAGCCAGGTTCCAGCTGCAACCGCTGCAACCCTGGTAGTTCTCATGAAAATGCCAAGTATTGGCACTGGTATCTGAAAAGTATCGGCACATCCCTAGTGACCAGAACAGGAAGGAATAAAATCTTCCTAATGGCCCAGAGACAGCTATACAAACCAAAACATGCTTTAGATGTTCTGTAATTTTCCACCTTATGAAAAAAATAAAGTTTTTGGTGGGTTAAATTATTATTATTATTATTAATAATCTATTATAGAGCAGAAATGCAGGAAATTACACTTATCACACTTTGTAAATCTATCAGTAACATTTTGGACTTTTTTTGTTGTTGTTTTTGCATGACCTAACTATAATAGACTAATGGTTTAAACTGTACTTAAACTATATATATAACTGCAAATTGCTGCCTATTCAGATTTCAAGTCTTTTTATTCCATGGTGCCTCCAAAATCCAGCATAGTCAATGATCTTTATCTGCAGGATTCGGTTACAAGGCTTAAAACAAACCTACGTTATGTGTAACAGCTGCTTCTTATGAAACCCCCCACCCCCATAAAGATGGGATTTGACACCAGAACACATCCCTTGAAGACATTTATTTTGTCTGTGTGTGTATATATATATATATGTCTGACTGCACCATAGATCTACCATCAGCTATGTAGAGTGTTTTTAGGTAGACACACATTTGGTAAAGAAGATTGTACAGGGTTTATACAAGCAGACTATAATGTGCATGGCCAGTTGTCAAGTTTAAAAAGAGAGGTTACCATTGTTAGAATTTAGGCCGATTCACAGGAATCCGATGAAATTCTAACAGTGGATGGCCCTGCTGGCTTGACAAATTTCAATCAATCAGCTGCAGTCACTGTTCGGGTATTCTGACAGTGGTGTGCACTCTTAGGTTCTGTAATAATCGTGGCATTGCTATGTGGCTGCCGATCGGGTGCCCACAGACCCGAGACACCCTTTTTGCTTGATTCTTTCAGATTTGAGAAACTGTGCGAATGGCATTTAAATTGGCCGCTGAAGAGCTCTATGCATTCTTAGCCATACCGGTAAGATAAACCTTGCCTGTCCATCACTTTTATTCCGCTTCTGATAAAACTAAATAATACACTTGTGTCCCACAGTGAGCAGCATCATACTGATTAGTCACCAACTATGCTCACTCTGTTCTCTCCTTCTTTTAGCATGTTACCTATCAGCACATGTGCTGGTAGCAGAGCCTTAATTACTTACAGTGCTGCCCCTCTAACACACAGCCTGGGAGTGGCTGTGCAGTGGATGAAAGGGCTGAAAGTAAAAACAGATTTAGGTGCTTATACTAGCTGTATGTGAAAATAATTAACCCCCAACTCTGGGGTCTATGCCCCCCACACAAGCAACCCTCCCCGAGGCATGTATGTTATGCATTTTTGTCTTTATCTGATGTCTTCTGACTGGTGACATGATGCACAGGGTCCTCTTTATCTCCAGTCTTCTCCAGTGGAAGTTGGCCCTTGGAGATGCAGAGAGTGGCACTGATGTGATGATGTCAATACTGCTGTCTGCATCAATACACAGTAAACAAAGGAGACTGTGGGGATGACTCTTCAGGGGGTGGCCCCATGACACCTACATTCCCAGTAATGTTCTTAGTCTATTGGGTTGGGTGGCACTGGGTGTAATTTAACTCAGAAGACTGAGGACATCTTGTGGTTGAGAGGAGGTACTGCACGGGCAGCTCTGCACTGAACACAAGCATTGCGGCTGAAGCTGCTAATTTCAGCTTCAGTTTGCCCGAGCTGGACATAAGCTTTAAATAATACCTAGAGCTTTATAAAGAAATACACAACTGCATTAGAATTTTTTTATATAGTTCAGCTATAAAGTGGAGCTGTAACTTATATAATGAATTAATAAGCCCATGTTGTAAGAAAGTGGTACTTACCAAAGAATATCATACAGAAGGAGTCTTCTCTCTCTATCTCTAGAGAGCAGTGCGGTCCCCACTCTAGTTTGCCATCTTTGGCCAGTTTGTCCCGTCTCAATCTGACCAATGCCGCAGGCTGTGCTGAAACCGCGCAGCATAGGGTGGAAAAACACAATTGGAAATCAAGAGACGGCAGCAACATTTAGTGTAATAAGACACTTTTTTAGGTATTTGTACTTGCTGGTCATACTTGAAAAATAATAAATTGCTGTTCTTCTTAAACGGCAGCTGAAAGCTTTTGGTAAATATTTGCTGTGTTGTTGACGTTGCCCTTGAGAATCATTTTCGAGAACTGAAGCCTCTACTGACAAAACCGCTGGAATAAATGTTCATGCTTGGTCAGGGATGTTGCTGGGTTCCAAAATAACCCAAGGCATCCCTAAACACCGTAATGGAAATTTGAAATTCTTCTATCATAACTTGTTTTTCTCCTTTCTCTTTGTTTTCTTTCTTTTCTATGGTTCCATTCCCTGATGTGGTCCCTTAGCACTGAACCATTTTTTACTGACAATAGCCCCAGGCAAGAATAGTAGGGCATGCTGAAGGACACCCCAAAGTACCTGACAACTTTTCTCCTTTCACCATATCTAATATCAAGCTCTAAAGCTGGCCATACACGGGCAGACAGGGGAAACCAAAATTAAGATAGGGTCTACTGGCCCCCCACTCAAACTAATCTCAATTGTGATATTGATATATTTATGAGTGGTGCTATTGAGATATGAATAAGCCGCCATTGTTCCAAAAAAAATTCCAGGCGTCGCTAGAGTGTTTGGGTTTCGATGGCAGAAAAGGTGGCAACCCTAGAATGGAGGAATCTCCCATGTCGGCTGTTGCATTCAAGTAAGATGGAGTGTGGCTGCTAGAATACCCAACCAGTGACTACAGCCATACAGCATGCTCATCCTGTGCCTGGGAGGGCGTAGTCACCTGTACATCCCTATTACAGGACATAGCTGCATGTGACTACATGCTGACCTGAATTTGCACATCCGTACAGGTACAGATGAAAGCCCTTTGACGCAGACTGTCTGCGTCCAAGGACAAAGATCTGTTCCCATCCAGATGTGCATGCTGGGGTCAGCATGTACCTGTGTGCAGCCGTGTCCTGTCCTGCACGCAGCTACAGGCAGCACCTGTTCCTCCCGGACACAGGTCTCTGTGTAATCGAGGCCTTTGTTGAATTGGATGGGACCGATAGGGCCTTCCACTGCTCGAAATCTGGGTCATTTCAGAGGAATAGAGTAGAGTATGGCTAACTTAAGACTAAGGCTCCATTCATACTTTTGCAGTCTGATGTGTGCACTAATTCACGCATGTTAACACGCATTATGTCACGTTTACCGTGCATTGCTTTAAAACAACCCATTTATTGGAATGTCAAAGCACCATAAAAGGACCAAAAATGCACCTGCACAATTTTTGCCCACATAAGGCAGTGTGTTACCATGCATTGTGGTGCGCTGCAAGGTGGTTGCCTTGGAGGGACATTAAGGTACCATTCAAACTGCAATGTATACATGTAAAGTTGGCCTTGTAGTGAAGGTTGTTCCATTTTGACATGGATACCCTCTTTCACGCCTCTAGGAAACCAGTTGTCCTTTTTTCTCAAAATGTGAACTCCACCTCCTGTAAAGACTAGAACTTTGAGGGAACATGGAATGCTAAATCCTACACCATTTGGTAATGAGTTTATAGCCAGGTTCCTGATATTTATTGCTTATGGAGGATTTAAATGAAAGCGAAAGGAGCCTGGAACAGTCATTGGGAGAAAAGGTAAGATGTAGGTCAGGTTCCCATTTTGCCAAGTTAGTATGGAGAAGGGGACTCGGCATCATCTTGGGGAAGGAGTTTATAATAAAAAGACAGGGAATGTTGGATAGGACATTTATGTAAGCACTCCTGTTCAAAAGGAGAAAGTGGTCTAAGAAAGTCAACTGCAGGGGGGAGAGAATTAAAAAAATGGGACAGTTGCATCTTCCGCCAGAGATAAAACGTGAAAAGCCGGATCTGAACAAAGGTCGGCGTGAGATGGCCATCGTGAACCCTGGAGGAAGTATAAGGCCGGTATTTTCCAGACAGGCAGAGGCGACCAAAGGTACCATCTATACGTCTCAGGAGTAAAGAAGGGTTGCCAAGGATACAGAGAAAGATATCTTGGCTGCAAACAAGGTGGGCATAATAGTTGGATGGTTCCGTATAGCTGGAAACGCCTGGGTAAGACACCAAGGGAGACCAGACAGGGGGGCATCAGAAAAAGATTGTTCCATAGATATCCATAATTTAGTATCAGGGTGTCTACACCAGTCAAGGATGCATGCCAGGTGGGTCGCACAGTAGTAGAGGCGGATATCTGGATGAGCCATTCCACCTGCACATTTGGGCCTACTGAGAATTCTATGACGCAGTCTAGCAGGTTGGTCAGACCAGACAAATTTAGTAAAAACAGATTGGGTGGAATGAAAGAAAGATGAAGGGATATGGACAGGGAGAGCTTGCAGTGGGTAAAGCAATCTGGGAAGTATATTTTGTTTAAAAATTATGTCTGATTCATATGGACGTGAAAACAAGGCATTCACTTTACGATTGTGAAGATTCCAAATGCATGCAAAGCCAGTGACCATTTGTAACATAAAAGCCAATGATCTAGTATATACACATAACATTCCGAATACGTTTCACTTTGCCTTGTCAGCAACATTTGGCGGACTTTGGCTACTTCTAACATGCGGAACGCTTCAGTTCAGGTCATTGCTTGAGAGAGTGGATGTGTGGCCCTGGATTCCTTCTTACCACCATGTAGAGTAGAGGTTGTTGGAGTGCACTGATGGGGTGTTTGGATACTATGAAGGTGACTTCTACATGCTCAAGGGCTTCCGCAGGCACCTTGACATTTGGCTGGATAAAGTAAATCTACAACCCCTCACCTTAAACTCCAGACAAGTGTATTCAGATGTAAAATTATATTAAAATTGTACAAAAAGCCAATGCAGGGACAAAGCCTCGCCCTCTTTATCAGGACTTGAAAGATGGAAAATAACGTATGTGGACTGGGTAGTAAAAACTAGTGGCACACGCGTATCAGAAGCTGGTTGTTGTGGCTGAAGCAACACCTCAATTTAAATATTAACTTGATTTCTACTACCAAGTCCTCAAACATAATTTCCTGTCTTTCGAGCCCTAAAGAAGAGTGCAAAGCTTAGTCCCCAAAACGCATTGACTGTTTGTATAGTTTTCATCTGATTTTGCGTTCCAATAAACTTGTATCTGGGCTTTAGCGTCATGGTATGGCTCCTCAATTCTAGATTTCCTTTATCAATTCAAGTCAATGACAGTGCCCATGAAATGCACCTTAGATGCTCATAGGGAGATTGGGGAGCTTTTGCATGTAAAAGATTTCATTCAAAAAACCTGAAAGCTTTAGACAATGCTTTACAAATGTCTACTAAACGCATCAAAAATGTGTTTCAAAGCTACATGCAATTCAGTATGGATGACAAGTTTTTAATATGGCTTTTTTTTCGCTGTCTGTTTTTTTCTTTTCGTATACAAAATTTAAAATAATGAGGATAATGAGAGGCCATTTTGTGGCACAAGAACCTAATAGCTGAAAAGAACTTCTATAAACCTTGGGAGCCATTTAAAGCCAAATTCATGCTTCAAATCCACCAAAAACCAACTACAAGTGGAACTACACCCTCTTATCCTTTACAGCCAAGGAAGGCGCCCTGTTAGCCTCTATATGGATTGCGGTTGTCATGGTGCTGCACATGTGATCAGCTATGACACCAGCCATACGAGGGCTTGAAAGTTCGGTTGAGAGCTGAATTTGTAATTTTAATAACTGCTTTGTAAAAGCTGCGCTCTCAGAAGGAAGAAATACTGAAATGCACTGTGTACTGCGTGTTCCTTGGGTTCTGGTTTCCCCTTGGTACCTGAATGTCAATGGCCAATGCCATGCAGTACAGACTGCATTTCAGAAATACTGCTTCACTCTGCAGGAGGAAACAAAACAGGAGTCAATGGGCTCAAAAAGCTTTCAGGGTGGTACAATAAACTTTATATGCCTATGCCTCTGGGAGTCATGCCTGCGGCTGTCTGTGTTTTGCAGTGCCCCATGGGACTTGTAGTTCCATATCAGCTGGCTTGCTGATGTTCCCTACATCTGTGTTATGGTGAGAATTCATCTGTATGTGGGTGTCCTCTGCATAATGACATCCTGTGCAATCACACAACATGCATATTGCTATGGCTGGCTAATATCTTCAATGTAATGGGCAGCTTTACCCTAAATTTGTCAATATTAGACATACTGAGAGGGATTGATCAAAACCAGGGCAAACAAAATTTGGAGCAGTTGCCAAGGGCAACCAATCAGCTTATCTCTTCACTTTGTTCAGTTAAGATTTGAAAATGAAAGAGATAAGCTGATTGGTTTGCATTTGCACAACTGCTCCAGATTCTGCTCACTGAGGGGAGTTTATCAAGACTGGAGCAAAGTCTGGAGCAGTTGCCTATGGCAACCAATCAGGTTCTCTCTTTTATTTTTAAAGCTTAACTGAACAAACTGAAGAGGGACGCTGATTGGTTGCCATGGGCAACTGCTCCAGATTCTGACTGCTCCAGTTTTGATATTGTTATAAATATTATAGAAGCCATGCACATCAAGTGAGGGAAAGCCTCAGGAAGTGGCTGAGCAGAGCACCTGACATGGGCTGTGTTGTTGTAATTCCACTAGGAGGCGTCAGAGGGCGCTGTTCGCTTTCCTCAGCTCCCTCTTACTCGTTCGATGATTGACAGCTGAGAGAGGGGAGGGGCCAAAGGAAAAAATACACAACGAGAGAGACGGAGGAGAAAGGCGAAGTGCCGGAGCAGAGTCGCCTTCAATCCGTCGCCATCCTGCGTACCCACCGCCCATCCCAAGCCCGGCAAAATATTAACTTGATTTCTACTACCAAGTCCTCAAACATAATTTCCTGTCTTTCGAGCCCTAAAGAAGAGTGCAAAGCTTAGTCCCCAAAACGCATTGACTGTTTGTATAGTTTTCATCTGATTTTGCGTTCCAATAAACTTGTATCTGGGCTTTAGCGTCATGGTATGGCTCCTCAATTCTAGATTTCCTTTATCAATTCAAGTCAATGACAGTGCCCATGAAATGCACCTTAGATGCTCATAGGGAGATTGGGGAGCTTTTGCATGTAAAAGATTTCATTCAAAAAACCTGAAAGCTTTAGACAATGCTTTACAAATGTCTACTAAACGCATCAAAAATGTGTTTCAAAGCTACATGCAATTCAGTATGGATGACAAGTTTTTAATATGGCTTTTTTTTCGCTGTCTGTTTTTTTCTTTTCGTATACAAAATTTAAAATAATGAGGATAATGAGAGGCCATTTTGTGGCACAAGAACCTAATAGCTGAAAAGAACTTCTATAAACCTTGGGAGCCATTTAAAGCCAAATTCATGCTTCAAATCCACCAAAAACCAACTACAAGTGGAACTACACCCTCTTATCCTTTACAGCCAAGGAAGGCGCCCTGTTAGCCTCTATATGGATTGCGGTTGTCATGGTGCTGCACATGTGATCAGCTATGACACCAGCCATACGAGGGCTTGAAAGTTCGGTTGAGAGCTGAATTTGTAATTTTAATAACTGCTTTGTAAAAGCTGCGCTCTCAGAAGGAAGAAATACTGAAATGCACTGTGTACTGCGTGTTCCTTGGGTTCTGGTTTCCCCTTGGTACCTGAATGTCAATGGCCAATGCCATGCAGTACAGACTGCATTTCAGAAATACTGCTTCACTCTGCAGGAGGAAACAAAACAGGAGTCAATGGGCTCAAAAAGCTTTCAGGGTGGTACAATAAACTTTATATGCCTATGCCTCTGGGAGTCATGCCTGCGGCTGTCTGTGTTTTGCAGTGCCCCATGGGACTTGTAGTTCCATATCAGCTGGCTTGCTGATGTTCCCTACATCTGTGTTATGGTGAGAATTCATCTGTATGTGGGTGTCCTCTGCATAATGACATCCTGTGCAATCACACAACATGCATATTGCTATGGCTGGCTAATATCTTCAATGTAATGGGCAGCTTTACCCTAAATTTGTCAATATTAGACATACTGAGAGGGATTGATCAAAACCAGGGCAAACAAAATTTGGAGCAGTTGCCAAGGGCAACCAATCAGCTTATCTCTTCACTTTGTTCAGTTAAGATTTGAAAATGAAAGAGATAAGCTGATTGGTTTGCATTTGCACAACTGCTCCAGATTCTGCTCACTGAGGGGAGTTTATCAAGACTGGAGCAAAGTCTGGAGCAGTTGCCTATGGCAACCAATCAGGTTCTCTCTTTTATTTTTAAAGCTTAACTGAACAAACTGAAGAGGGACGCTGATTGGTTGCCATGGGCAACTGCTCCAGATTCTGACTGCTCCAGTTTTGATATTGTTATAAATATTATAGAAGCCATGCACATCAAGTGAGGGAAAGCCTCAGGAAGTGGCTGAGCAGAGCACCTGACATGGGCTGTGTTGTTGTAATTCCACTAGGAGGCGTCAGAGGGCGCTGTTCGCTTTCCTCAGCTCCCTCTTACTCGTTCGATGATTGACAGCTGAGAGAGGGGAGGGGCCAAAGGAAAAAATACACAACGAGAGAGACGGAGGAGAAAGGCGAAGTGCCGGAGCAGAGTCGCCTTCAATCCGTCGCCATCCTGCGTACCCACCGCCCATCCCAAGCCCGGCAACCCATTGTAATTAGCAGCAAGAAGCGCTCCATCAGACCAGGTGGGTATTATGCGGTGGGGCGGCTCTGCGGGACACCCTATCCCGGAAAGAGGCGGGGGAGCTGGGGTTAGGACGGGCCCAGGCCGCAGCTTTGTTCGCTCGTTCCAGCAGCCATCTTCCTCCTCCATCTTTCTATCTGCGGACACCGGGGAGAAGGCTCAGATAGGAGGGGGCGGAATTCTCCTTATACTTCCGGCGGCTTCCAGCCAGTGTAAGGCAGCTTTCCTCACCCCTCATTCCCCGTACCGCAGCCTAGGCCTCCCCTCCATCATAGCCTGTACCCTCCATCACTGTACCCCAAACTGCCCCATCAATCACTGCCTGTAACCTGCCCCCTCTATCACTGCCTATACCCTCCATCACTTTACCCCAACCTGCCCCCTCAGTCACAGCCTGTACCACAGAACCTGTCACCTCCATCACAGCCTGTACCTTCCATCACTTACCACAACCTGCCCCCTCAGTCACAGCCTGTACCACAGAACCTGTCATTGCCCCCTTCGTCACATCCTGCAACCTGCTCCCTCCATCACAGCATGTCTCAATACCTCTTTCATCACTGTTTACACCACCCTCCATCACAGTCTGCCTTCTGCTTACCCCACTGCCTATACCCTCTTCATACCTTGTACCACAGATTGTCCCCTTATTCCTTGCTTTGTCTATATTTTCTCCTGCACTGTAACTTGTACTCGCCAAGCAGTCCCTCATCAACTGCACCCCAGAATGCGATTATTTGCTGTCCCCCAACTTGCACCAGGCTATTGCATTTATGGCCTAAGGTAGTGTTACCCTTACACCTCACCTTTGTCAGTCTTCCCCCCCTCACCTATGCTTCTTGACCCCGCTCCCAAACCTTGTACCCACCCATTCTGCTCTTCACATTAACATTGTTCCTTGCACCTACTGCATTGTAGCCCCAAACACCCCCTTCTGGGCATTCCAACCCCAATATATGGTCTCCTCCTGACACCTGCTGTGACACATGTTGAATGATACCGGCTTGCTCTGTGGTGTTCTAGGACTTGTTTACAAATGTTCTGTTCCTGTGTTGTGCAGTTTGTAGGCCAGATAGATGGCCGTGTTATGCACTATTATGCTATGTCTATGCTCTATGTGCAGATGCAAGCAGATATATTTGCCACTTTTTATAGCGTTTGCTTCCCTGTTAACCTCAGTAAATAATGCAGCTGCTGTATTATGGTTTGTGTTTTCTACACAAGTTAGAATATATAGAGCATGATGGATGTATTTGCTGCTGCTTTCACTGTTTTCTGTGTGGATGACTGTTATTGCTGGAGTAAAGGCTATAAAACGGATGTGGGTGTTTAAATAGACATGTGGAGACATTTAAATCTACAAATCTATCAGACTTCCGGAGAGGCGTACTAGCAAAACAAGAGCCCGTAGACCTCCTCCGTCAGCTTGTTTTGGTTGATTAGGACTAGTGTTTCCTCTTGCTGGAACGTGGCCTTCCTCTTGAGTTGATGCAATTTGTGGGCCAACAGTTTTCTGAACGTGTGAAAAAGTTGAGCATCAGGAAGGGGTCTGGATTTGTTTTTTATACCCGAATGTCAGGAAGGGGTCTGGATTCCTTTTTTATACCAGAACTTCAGGAAGGGATCTGGATTCCTTTTTATACCAGAACTTCAGGAAGAGGTCTGGATTCCTTTTTTATACCAGAACTTCAGGAAGGGATCTGGATTCCTTTTTATACCAGAACTTCAGGAAGAGGTCTGGATTCCTTTTTTATACCAGAACTTCAGGAAGGGATCTGGATTCCTTTTTATACCAGAACTTCAGGAAGAGGTCTGGATTCCTTTTTTATACCAGAACTTCAGGAAGGGATCTGGATTCCTTTTTATACCAGAACTTCAGGAAGAGGTCTGGATTCCTTTTTTATACCAGAACTTCAGGAAGGGATCTGGATTCCTTTTTATACCAGAACTTCAGGAAGAGGTCTGGATTCCTTTTTTATACCAGAACTTCAGGAAGGGATCTGGATTCCTTTTTATACCAGAACTTCAGGAAGAGGTCTGGATTCCTTTTTTATACCAGAACTTCAGGAAGGGATCTGGATTCCTTTTTATACCAGAACTTCAGGAAGAGGTCTGGATTCCTTTTTTATACCAGAACTTCAGGAAGGGATCTGGATTCCTTTTTATACCAGAACTTCAGGAAGAGGTCTGGATTCCTTTTTTATACCAGAACTTCAGGAAGGGATCTGGATTCCTTTTTATACCAGAACTTCAGGAAGAGGTCTGGATTCCTTTTTTATACCAGAACTTCAGGAAGGGATCTGGATTCCTTTTTATACCAGAACTTCAGGAAGAGGTCTGGATTCCTTTTTTATACCAGAACTTCAGGAAGGGATCTGGATTCCTTTTTATACCAGAACTTCAGGAAGAGGTCTGGATTCCTTTTTTATACCAGAACTTCAGGAAGGGATCTGGATTCCTTTTTATACCAGAACTTCAGGAAGAGGTCTGGATTCCTTTTTTATACCAGAACTTCAGGAAGGGATCTGGATTCCTTTTTATACCAGAACTTCAGGAAGAGGTCTGGATTCCTTTTTTATACCAGAACTTCAGGAAGGGATCTGGATTCCTTTTTATACCAGAACTTCAGGAAGAGGTCTGGATTCCTTTTTTATACCAGAACTTCAGGAAGGGATCTGGATTCCTTTTTATACCAGAACTTCAGGAAGAGGTCTGGATTCCTTTTTTATACCAGAACTTCAGGAAGGGATCTGGATTCCTTTTTATACCAGAACTTCAGGAAGAGGTCTGGATTCCTTTTTTATACCAGAACTTCAGGAAGGGATCTGGATTCCTTTTTATACCAGAACTTCAGGAAGAGGTCTGGATTCCTTTTTTATACCAGAACTTCAGGAAGGGATCTGGATTCCTTTTTATACCAGAACTTCAGGAAGAGGTCTGGATTCCTTTTTTATACCAGAACTTCAGGAAGGGATCTGGATTCCTTTTTATACCAGAACTTCAGGAAGAGGTCTGGATTCCTTTTTTATACCAGAACTTCAGGAAGGGATCTGGATTCCTTTTTATACCAGAACTTCAGGAAGAGGTCTGGATTCCTTTTTTATACCAGAACTTCAGGAAGGGATCTGGATTCCTTTTTATACCAGAACTTCAGGAAGAGGTCTGGATTCCTTTTTTATACCAGAACTTCAGGAAGGGATCTGGATTCCTTTTTATACCAGAACTTCAGGAAGAGGTCTGGATTCCTTTTTTATACCAGAACTTCAGGAAGGGATCTGGATTCCTTTTTATACCAGAACTTCAGGAAGAGGTCTGGATTCCTTTTTTATACCAGAACTTCAGGAAGGGATCTGGATTCCTTTTTATACCAGAACTTCAGGAAGAGGTCTGGATTCCTTTTTTATACCAGAACTTCAGGAAGGGATCTGGATTCCTTTTTATACCAGAACTTCAGGAAGAGGTCTGGATTCCTTTTTTATACCAGAACTTCAGGAAGGGATCTGGATTCCTTTTTATACCAGAACTTCAGGAAGAGGTCTGGATTCCTTTTTTATACCAGAACTTCAGGAAGGGATCTGGATTCCTTTTTATACCAGAACTTCAGGAAGAGGTCTGGATTCCTTTTTTATACCAGAACTTCAGGAAGGGATCTGGATTCCTTTTTATACCAGAACTTCAGGAAGAGGTCTGGATTCCTTTTTTATACCAGAACTTCAGGAAGGGATCTGGATTCCTTTTTATACCAGAACTTCAGGAAGAGGTCTGGATTCCTTTTTTATACCAGAACTTCAGGAAGGGATCTGGATTCCTTTTTATACCAGAACTTCAGGAAGAGGTCTGGATTCCTTTTTTATACCAGAACTTCAGGAAGGGATCTGGATTCCTTTTTATACCAGAACTTCAGGAAGAGGTCTGGATTCCTTTTTTATACCAGAACTTCAGGAAGGGATCTGGATTCCTTTTTATACCAGAACTTCAGGAAGAGGTCTGGATTCCTTTTTTATACCAGAACTTCAGGAAGTGGTCAGGATTCCTTTTTATACCAGAACTTCAGGAAGGGGTCAGGATTCCTTTTTATACCCGAATGTCAGGAAGGGGTCTGGATTCCTTTTTATACCAGAACTTCAGGAAGAGGTCTGGATTCGTGTTCTATACCAGAACTTCAGGAAGAGGTCTGGATTCGTGTTCTATACCAGAACTTCAGGAAGGGATCTGGATTCCTTTTTATACCAGAACTTCAGGAAGAGGTCTGGATTCGTGTTCTATACCAGAACTTCAGGAAGGGGTCTGGATTCGTGTTCTGTACCAGAACTTCAGGAAGAGGTCTGGATTCCTTTTTATACCAGAACTTCAGGAATGAGAAAATAACGCATGGTGTATGGCCAGCTTAATACTTTTTTTTCTCTTTTTTAAATATATGGGCGGGGATAGTGCAGGGGTAACATCTTTGGGTTTCTGCTGCTTCATTGTCCAAACAGACTAGGGTTGATCCTGGATCAGACTGCTTTGCTTGAATGCAGTGTAGCCTGTGTTTGTGGGGGGAGGGGGCGGCAGAGATGACGAGGATGCTCCATACTTCCTCGGCACATGTTTCATTTAAAGCATGGACTGACATGGACTCTGCGTGTGTGCATGTCCCCTGCTGCACTGAGTTTTCTGCTGGGACTAGAACATTTTTTTACTCTTTAACACCTGCTGTAGACTTCGTTCAGCTTCAGATCTCTGATATAGCCACTACTGGGTAGACACATAAGGGCTGTCGATATCTAGCATCATCCAGAGCTGCTTATTAGGCTGAACCAAGCAATGAAGAAGTTGTACTTGAACACTAGCTTGACTCCCCAGCCGTGACAAGAGCCGACATCTGGAGTCTGAACAAACCTGGAGCAGGTGTACAGAAGAAACTTTCTTTGCAGCTTACAGCTTAACACAACAGGGGAGTTGTAACCAAGCATGTCATGGTTGGCAACGCCTCAAGCAAGGCTGCTTAAAGCTTGCGAACTGCTTGTTGAAGCTGCTGCCCTCCAGATTTTTACTTACAAATTACAAGTTTAGTTCATTTTTTCATTAAAAAAAATAACGGTTGAATGAACTCGCAAAACACTCTTCTCACCCCCTGGTCCCTGCTGCAATTGTCTGCAAAGATGACCATTGCCCATGCCAGCTGGTGTAACGGTCCTGACACTTGAAAATGTCTCTTCACCGCCCCGGAGGTTGTACAGCAACATAATGCTTGTAATAATGAGAATCTTTGCTGTTGCAGGTATCTTCCTGGAAGAAAGAAGATTCTCATTGATCAGCGCAGTCATGTGGCTGCTGTGTCCAATGACTGCTTGCTATTGCAAGCCTTGTATTGCTGTTTGGTTTCCAGGGCTGTGAAGTGTTGGAACTGTTATATCAGCTGGCGTGGGCAGGGAGTGATAGTCGTCCTTGCGTCTAAGTGAATTGTCTGGCAATATAGATTTTAGGGATGTTGAGATACTAAGTACGGTACTTGATACAAGTACATGTACAGATACGTTTCCAGCTCCAAGACTAGACTACAGAAAAATTCAAAAGTTAGGAGGCAGCTGTCTTTTTTTATTTTTTTAAGGAATACACAGAGCTCCTAGGATATGTGCATCTGTTTTCATATAAAATAGATCTAGATGTATATATCTATAGATGTATTTATCTATAGATATTGCACCAATACAAATTTTTTTTTTCCAGGTACTGATAGATTTTTGTTGTCATGTGACATTATTTCTAAAACAATACAGACTAAGGATTTCAGGATAGTGGTGGAGCATCAGAGCCAGGTCCCAGCTGCAACCCTGGTAGTTCTTGTGAAAATGCCAAGTATCGACACTGGTATCTAAACATCCTTTAATAGATTTTAAGGGACCTGCACTTTTTTATTTTTTTCTGCAGCACCCGGAAATGCATACAAATGGTTTACTTGAATGTTAAAGTGCTGTTGAAAACAGTCAATGCATATATGCAAAGCTGGTCTTATGGAAAGTTTACATTTCCTCTTGGTGCAGAAAGCACCATTGTTATTGCTGCTGCACTGGGCATCTGGGGCAGTCTGTGCACCTACTTGGTGGAGAATTCATCAGGAGTTGGTGAGAAGCTGCCCCTATGCCACCGCGAGTATAGACCGGGGAGGAGATATTCCAATGGTATCAGATTGCAAGTTAAAGGGCTAGTCACCAGTATTGCCTGTGATCTCCCTGCAGCTGATCTTTCGCACTTGTGACTTGCCATACCTTGTTCTGTATTGTCGGTGTAAAGGCAGCCATCTTGGTAGAGACAGGGCATTCCTACCTCATGTTGGAGCCTCCAGCAAGGAGAACTTCTGAGCAGCACAGTAGTTGCATCATCAGATATTCTGAGACTATCGGTCATAGGTAGCAGTGCCTTAGATCTCACACTGCAGATATATAGCTCAGGCTGTAAACACAGGAGTTCCTAGACACCCTCACATACTAGGAAGTGCACTGAATTTTTAAGGAGAAATGCAACACTATGTACATTTTAGGCTACTGCCTGGGCATAAATAACACCTGTTACCTATAACATGGCAAATGTTCATGTTTTTCAGTTCCACTTTGTTTACTATACAGCCCTAAGCCTGTGGTGATATACACCTCTTGGTTTCATATGTTGGAAAACTTTCTTCAGGGATTCTGTAGAACAAGAACCACTTTGTGTTTTGTTCAGTGACAGTGCTCTGATCTAAACAAAAAAAAATTATACAGAATATATATAACTTCTTCTATACCTTCATTTATAGTCCCTTCTTGTGGCAGGTGGCATATCCAATAAAGTACATTTAAAATGTTATTCTCAATCTCTACTTCCTTTTTATGAAGGTGGCTGCTTTGGTTCTCCATGTTGCATCAATATATGGGAATGTGGTCACTACGGAAGAGCTCTAATTCAGTCTGAACTTGGGCCAAACCGGAGCTCTTCTGAGCCTGGAAGGTCATTGAGCAACCCACCCAATGGGCTGCTAACTGCTCACGGTCTTAAGAGTGAAAGTGAGACCAGTCTGAATGAAAATGGCACACGTGTGTGTGTAGTGTTGTCAGACACATTGATTTGTGGGCTTATTAATTAGAAGGGTGCACTTGACCACAATATGCGTGTCCTGCTCGTACACATCACAGCGGCAGTGAAAGGAGAATAGCATGTGGCAGGCGGCATATCGGATTGGGTGGGTGGGCGTGGGGAGAGAACGTTTACAAGAACAAACATTATGTGGAAGAAATGTGGGGACCATAATAAATGGCTGGGGTAATGGGGGCCAGTCCCATCTCCATTAAGACACTTGGCACCAGAAATATATATAACAAATATATTTCAGGGCAAAAGATCATTGTGGTTTACTTTATTGCCCAACGCCAGACAGGTTTGCTTTCCTTGGAAATTCTTTTGTGTGAACTTGTCACTCCCACAGTAAGCAAGCTATCTAGTAGACAAAGATATTTCCAGCTTTCACTGTGATGGGGCCGGCGTCTGTTACCATAACAATTGGCTACATTGTTGTACATGCCACAAGTCATTTCCAGTCTGATAATTGCTGGAAGCAGACCTTGTAGCTAGAAAATAACTTTTTCAGCCTTCTCTCAGCTACTCCATATACTTAGCCCTAATTTGGGAATTGAAACCTATGTCCACCTTCTGAGGCGAGCCCAAAAGCAAGACTATAAAGTGAAATTCTACTTTTGTTATGGAACAGTCCAATGAAGGTGAACCTTATATATTGCAGGCATCTTGGCAGTTTATTTCAGATTTTTACCTCTTCTCCGTGATAAAGAAAGTAACAAGTCATATGAACTACAAATTTGCTTCCAGGGAGGGAGGTTTGGAGGTAAATTTGGCTTATGCCTGGATGTACATGTGAATGGCTGAATACTGGTCATACCAATCTCTAAGGATAGGGATATTGCTGTCTAGAGCGTAAGCATGCAGCGCTAGTGCTGGGCTTTCTTATTATAGCCCAGTATGCACTGCACAGACACGAGCAATGAATCGCCCTTTATTAAACTGAGCTCAGGGAAAAGCATCTAAGGCATGTGTCGTCAAATCAAGCCCAGTCACTGCTGCTCTCTTGTGCAGGATGACTACTCTTGTATCCGCCCCTCCGGTAGTTGTTTTGCAGGCAGCTTGTAGTGGGTGGGGCCTTTAGGACCCTCCCACAGCTCTGCTTTCTGCACAGGCTATATACAGCACAGTGATGATGTCACTGCCAAGGTATTATTTAGGTTTGCAAAGGCATTTGGTGCACAAAAAGTGAATTTCTATACTTTTGTGGCTATTGAAGAATATATTTTAAGAAAGTGTGTGCCTGGAGTGCAGCTTTCAATATTCGTAAACCAGGATGTTCTACTATGAGATTATAAATGACATATAAATAACATTTCATCAAAACCACTATACTTGTTAAAGTTAGTGTGCTAGGTTAAAATTGAGGGTAAAGTTGGGGTTCAGAGGTATGTTAGGCCTCATTAACACAAGAAACGGCCGGTACGTACAGCTCCGTGCTGCGAGCATGGCCGTTTCGGGCAGCTCCCGGGAAGGACAGGTGCTGCGTGTGATTATTATGCAGCCCCCGTCCTCTATGGGACTACGCTCACCTCAAGTGCAGGTCCGTAGGGGTGCGTCTTTCCTCGCTCGGACGCAGACAGGATCCATCCTGTCAGCGTACGAGTACGCTCACCCGCACGGACGTGCAGGGTGGGTGAGCGTAGGGGGGCGTACGGCCGCGTACTCTTAGAGAAGGATGGGGGCTTCATACTAATCACATGCAACACCTGTCCTTTCCGGGAGCTGCTCGGTACGGCCCTGCACGGAGCTTTACGTGCCGGCTGATTCCAGTGTGAATGAGGGCTGTCTTTCTACAAGCACATTGTGAAGGTGCTGACTAAAACCTGGAATCGGCCATGTTGTATGATGTATCCTGTCTGCGTCCGAGCCGGTACACCCGTACAGACCTGCACTTGGGGTGAGCGTAGGGCGGCGTATGGCCGTGTAGTCCCATAGAGAAGGACGGTGGCTGCGTACTAATCACACGCAGCACCTGTCCTTCCCGGGAGCTGCCCGATATGCCCATGCACGCAGCACGGAGCTGTACGCGCCGCCCGTTTCTTGTGTGAATGAGGCCTTACAGGTCACGAACATATTTCAGTTTTTGATAGCAGACACCTGAGAACTGCACCAATCGGAACATACAGGGGACATTACAGATCTTTAGTGCCTCTGTGCTTATCAAATATTAATATGTGAAGATCCAAGTCCTTTTTTGCAGTGCTGCAGTATAACGGCTGGTGGCCTAAGGGCTTGTCAATGCAGCCTGGCACAATGTTGAGGCAATATTCCATAGCTTATTTCTGTAGTTCGGTGTAACACATACAACTGTGGACTGCAGCTCTGTCTAGTATCTAGCGCACCAACTAATCCTAAGAGCCCATTCACACCCAGTACATTGGGGCTGCGCTGGGCGCTTTTTCTAGGGCAGCCACAAGACAATGCGCCTTTATTTTTTTTTTTAGATGGGTTCGGTTTGCATGGCTCCATTGCTATACGTATTCAGCACAGCACAGTGCGACACAGTACAACTGTGTTACGCTGTGCTGTGCCCATAAAACTTACTGAAATGTCTCTGGTGACATTACAATAAAGTTCTAAAAGGAAACGGTGTGATGTCCCGCAATCAGTGCATTAGTACTACGCTGGGGGCAGATGCACACCAGCAGCTGTGGGGTGTAGTGTGGCTGCTAGTGTGAATAGTCCCTGACTGTTCCAATTAATGCACCCCAAATTGGCTTTCAGTCTGGGGTTGATGTCACTGGTAAGAACTATCCACATGTATCTGCAGTGTCTGGCAGCATCCACAGATAACTGAAAATGTTTTGCATTGGCTTTGCTCTGGAAGGCTAAAACTGTTGAAGAGTTGGATCCTCTTTGGAGTTTTAGTTGTGGGAGATCATCTTCCTGTGAGGGGAAAGCTAAGGGAACGTGTGGGGGACCTTTCCAATAGAAACTGTTCTGGTGACAACGTGCACTCGTGTCTCCATAAACAGGAAGCTTACTGAAATCTCACAAGTGGGTCACAGACAGAACCTGACAGCTGATGACCAATTAGGAATGTGTTGACTTCAGTGGCTTTCTTCTATTGCGTTGGATATGCGTTTGTACGGTAAGGTCCTGTGCCAGCAGGGTTTTGTTCTCTTCAGACATGCTTCTCCCCTATAGAACTCTATGGCAATGCATGAGCAGATGATTTAGATGAAATGCACCTTCAATGAATTCAGAAAGATCTCCGAGGTATCTTCAACTCGTAGCAAAAGCAGTGCTGCATTCAACCATCGCTGCCTGCCAACACAGGCCCAGACTGACGAGCAGAGTCTGTGTATGTAATGAGCATCAAACTGGTCTATTACATGTATGTAAAAAAAAAAAAAAACGGTTTCCCTCACACATGCTAGAATGTGTAGCGTTTACTATCGTCTAGGAGTCTTATGCTGGCCATACACCTGCAGATTTTCTATGGTCCGATTGGAAAGAGTGCAACAGATTCCTCTATCTACGCTAAATTGTGTAGATGGAGGAATCTCCTGCTGGGCCAAGCTTCAGTATCTTACCAGTCAGCCCCACTGGCACCCAAAATATCTGAACAATTGGATCGGATGCAGGCATTGTTCTGGTATTTTGAGAGCCAGCGGGGCTGACTAGTAAGATACTGAAGCTTGGCCCAGCGGGAGATTCCTCCATCCACACAGTTCAGGGTAGATAGGGGAATCTCTTCTCATCTCTCTCCATCTGACCATAGATCATCTACAGGTGTATGGCCAGCTTTAAAGACCGTTGGGCCTGCACAGAACAAATACTTTCACACCTGAAGAGTAATTTTCATTTCTTTCAATTTTGGCGAAAGCTTTAGAGCAGTGACGCCATCATGGTATGTGGATGGAGGTTAACATGTTCAGGCATCTTAAACATGAGAAAAGAAAGCACAATGTTTAGAGCGCACTCCTGTAGGTCAGACACAACTCTGGAGATTATCTACTGGTGGTGTGCGAAACTCCTCATAACAGGGGGAGGGACCCTGTGCACCAATAAAAACAGACTCTTCTTGGAGGAGCGCTACTACCTGGAATAACTTTTATGGGCAATGCTTGTATCAAATAAGAGCATAGAAACAATCTTCTAGAATGGAAAGGATGTAAACTTACAGTTAGGATATGGGAGACTCTGCCCAAATCTTCACTTCAGGATGTGATGGTCAGGTCCTTCTATCTGGCAGATGAGAGGTGAGTGGCTGAAAAAGGGGGCTGGGCTGAATGGCTAAATCCCTCAAGTTGTCAAATGTTGAGCTGGTCTTAGAACCAATCTGCAATATTGGAGCCGCTCACGTACTCAGCTGGCCAGGCCGGGCCGCGATGGCTGGGATAGGGGGAATGTGAGGGAGAGAGCGAGAAGCCGCGAACAGCGCTGGAGCGCCCGATGCCGTATATACTGGCTCCCTCCCTGTATGCAAGTAGTTGGCAGATTTTTCTTGTTGCTCCTACCAAGCCACTATTCAGGAAGAAATTCAGATTCCAGATCCCCCTCACTGTGGTTAGCAGTTGTCTGTGGCTAGATTGGAGAGTTTGGATATGTAATCGGTGTTAACAGTTAAATGCGTCTGGTGATTTCCTTGTTTCATGGGGATCCGGTTTATTTGTGTTGCTTTGTACAGATGGGATCACTGATTTCTCTGCGGTTAGATCACAAGACAACGGAGACTGATTTCCACCAGGCAATCAGTTCACCTGCCACAGTAAAGACTTTTTAATTGCCCCCTAAGTGATTAAGATGTAATTTTTGTAAAATAAACAAGAATCCTCAGAGAATTTCCAGGCAGTTTACTCTCTTTAGATTAATCAGATTTTTTTTCTGCATTCATCACTGAACTTTACCAGTGAGGCTGGTCATACACAACCCAATTAGAGAGAATGTGATGTGACCATTTTGGGGATCACTTGTGACAGTTGTAGGGAGGTAATGAGCAATCGTTGGAAGTGATTAATGTCAAAGTTTGCACAATGTTTGAAAACCTTTTTTCCCCCCCAACCAGTAGCAGTCTCTATTTTCAATAGAGAAGAGAGCATAAGCTTTTTAGGCCCTGTTCACATGATTTTCAGGTCCTGATCAGGTGCGGATCTGCAGACGCGGTGCTATGTGTTTGGGCACGTTTTTGATGCGTTCCAGTAAAAAAAAAAATTATAATTTTTTTTTTTTGCAGGAGTGGGGCTGTCAGTATGTTAGCTGCAGAGCAGTGCTTTTTTGCCGCGTTTTGCGTTTCATGACTGTACAAAATGTGACATGCAGTATTTTTTCTGTCGTAAGCTGAATGGACTGCGCTCGTGAGAACTGTATCCCATAAAACACATAGGGATACATTGGGATGCATTTTTTAGTGCAGGAATGTACGGATCAGTTCAGCGCAGAAAACGGACGTCGTGTGAACAGGCCCTTAGGCCCGGTTCACACCTGGGCGTTTTGTAGCGCGTTCCTACGCTCTGCAAAACGCTCAAACACCAAAATCCCATTATTTCCTATGGGTATGGTTCACACCTGGGCGTAATGCTTGTATCAAATAAGAGCATAGAAACAATCTTCTAGAATGGAAAGGATGTAAACTTACAGTTAGGATATGGGAGACTCTGCCCAAATCTTCACTTCAGGATGTGATGGTCAGGTCCTTCTATCTGGCAGATGAGAGGTGAGTGGCTGAAAAAGGGGGCTGGGCTGAATGGCTAAATCCCTCAAGTTGTCAAATGTTGAGCTGGTCTTAGAACCAATCTGCAATATTGGAGCCGCTCACGTACTCAGCTGGCCAGGCCGGGCCGCGATGGCTGGGATAGGGGGAATGTGAGGGAGAGAGCGAGAAGCCGCGAACAGCGCTGGAGCGCCCGATGCCGTATATACTGGCTCCCTCCCTGTATGCAAGTAGTTGGCAGATTTTTCTTGTTGCTCCTACCAAGCCACTATTCAGGAAGAAATTCAGATTCCAGATCCCCCTCACTGTGGTTAGCAGTTGTCTGTGGCTAGATTGGAGAGTTTGGATATGTAATCGGTGTTAACAGTTAAATGCGTCTGGTGATTTCCTTGTTTCATGGGGATCCGGTTTATTTGTGTTGCTTTGTACAGATGGGATCACTGATTTCTCTGCGGTTAGATCACAAGACAACGGAGACTGATTTCCACCAGGCAATCAGTTCACCTGCCACAGTAAAGACTTTTTAATTGCCCCCTAAGTGATTAAGATGTAATTTTTGTAAAATAAACAAGAATCCTCAGAGAATTTCCAGGCAGTTTACTCTCTTTAGATTAATCAGATTTTTTTTCTGCATTCATCACTGAACTTTACCAGTGAGGCTGGTCATACACAACCCAATTAGAGAGAATGTGATGTGACCATTTTGGGGATCACTTGTGACAGTTGTAGGGAGGTAATGAGCAATCGTTGGAAGTGATTAATGTCAAAGTTTGCACAATGTTTGAAAACCTTTTTTCCCCCCCAACCAGTAGCAGTCTCTATTTTCAATAGAGAAGAGAGCATAAGCTTTTTAGGCCCTGTTCACATGATTTTCAGGTCCTGATCAGGTGCGGATCTGCAGACGCGGTGCTATGTGTTTGGGCACGTTTTTGATGCGTTCCAGTAAAAAAAAAAATTATAATTTTTTTTTTTTGCAGGAGTGGGGCTGTCAGTATGTTAGCTGCAGAGCAGTGCTTTTTTGCCGCGTTTTGCGTTTCATGACTGTACAAAATGTGACATGCAGTATTTTTTCTGTCGTAAGCTGAATGGACTGCGCTCGTGAGAACTGTATCCCATAAAACACATAGGGATACATTGGGATGCATTTTTTAGTGCAGGAATGTACGGATCAGTTCAGCGCAGAAAACGGACGTCGTGTGAACAGGCCCTTAGGCCCGGTTCACACCTGGGCGTTTTGTAGCGCGTTCCTACGCTCTGCAAAACGCTCAAACACCAAAATCCCATTATTTCCTATGGGTATGGTTCACACCTGGGCGTATTACAGGCCGTATGAACGCGCTACAAAATGCCCTACGTCCAAAGAAGTGCAGGAGCTTCTTTAGGGCGTTTATATCGCGCATTTCCATCGTGATACAGCCAAGTAGCCCTCGGAAACGCTCGCTTGGCGCGCATTTTTTACCGCCAATCGCGTGACAAACGTGCATATTCGATACGCCTAGGTGTGAACCCAGCCTTACTGTTTGTGCTGCACTCTTTGGCCCAATTGGGAGAAAGCCTGCAACAGGTACCAGTAGTATGCCACCTGAGTTACCTAGTGTGTTGAGTGTGTACAGCCCAGTTATTTGGTAACTGGACTGTGTAGGGCTGCAACAACTAATCGGCATAATCGATTATAATCGATTATTGAAAAAGTTGTCAACTTTTTCAATAATCGATTAATCGGCTTCTGATCAGTTAGCCCTGTTCACGGCTCCACACACGCTCTTCACGCCGCACCTCCTCACACTCACCGCCCACCCGCATCCACGATCGGCACAGGAACGCGGGGAGATGTAGTAAGGAGGAGCAGGTGTGGGGGGATGACAGCCGCCGATAGACAGGTCCGATCTCAGAAGCAAGTTGCTGGAAGACTGCTCAGGTAAGCCTGCACTTTCCCACACATGGTGCTCTATAATGTATTGCTGGGATTTGTATTCCTCTATAGCTGATGGTACATTGTGCTGTATATTATACAGAGCAATGCACCATCAGCAATAGTACATTATACAGTGGTGCAATGCCAAATACCACCAGCTATAGAGGACTACAAAACCCAGCAATAGCACATTATACAGCGCAATGCAGAATACCGCCAGCTATAATGTACTATTGCTGGGATTTGTTGTAGTCCTCTATAGCTGGTGATATTCTGCATTGCGCTGTATAATGTACTATTGCTGGGATTTGTAGTCCTCTATAGTCGGTGCCATTCTGCATTCATTGCTGTATACATTTACACTTTCCATTTCACTATATTGCACACCACGCTATTTTTTTTCTTTTTTACTTTTTTTTCCACCGCTCCAAGCTTGCTCCTGTGATGGAGTGCAATCTCAATACAAACTAGTAGTCCATCACTGGAGCCATTTTTTAAAATGTATTTTATTGTTTCTCCGATTAACCGATTAATCGAACTTAATAATCGGGTAACTAATCGATTTTGAAAATAATCGTTAGCTGCAGCTCTAGGACTGTGCCATGGGAGAGGCTTTACTACCTCACTGCTGTGGTTCTGTTCGGCATGTGCTTATGATTCTCTGCAAGGAAGCTAATGACTTGGGTGTACAGCACAGTGATCCTTTTGCCCTGTGTGCTTAGTGTGGGGGGAGAAAAATGAGACCAAAACGCTCCATCGGCCCTCAGTAGATTACCTGAATGTGGGTTGGCTTCTAAAGGACCACCTAACCCAGGGGTAGGCAACCTTGGCTCTCTAGCTGTGCTGAAACTACAAATCCCATAGGGCATTGCAAGCCACGGACATGACTCCCAGAGGCAGAAGCATGATGGGATTTGCAGTTTCAAACAGCTGGAGAGCCAAGGTTGCCTACCCCTGACCTAACCTATTCATATAAAATGGAACTCCCAGGAGAAAATGGAACTGAATTCATTTTAAAATTACGTTTTAAATGCAACTAGTGTTAATATGAAAGTGTTGGCTTCCTGTGATCCCATTGTGAACGTACTCATGAAAGGGGACACCATAAGCACACATCGATCTTCTCCCTCTTACATTAATCGGTCAAAGGACTTCGAGGGGAGAAAGGTGACCTTTTAGAACACCCATTCTTCCCATAATCACCCATCAGATTGATGAGTGTCATGGGGGGGACGGGTGTGTTGACCTTTTGCAGATGGAGGCTTTTTGGTTGCAGGTAAAAGAGTAAGCTACGGCAAACATGGGCCATGTGATTCAAAGTCAGATTTACTTCCTGTTGTCTTCCGGACAGGAAGTGAAGAAAAATCTCTGAACTAGACACGTTTTTTTGTAACGCTGTTTCTAGCCAATGAAAAGCTTAAGGCTAAAAAAATCCTTTTAAGAAATGCAAATTTTCGTGTTTTTCTCAAACTTTTCCATTAAAATCTACTGGGGACAAAACACTCAACTGCTCCAAAAGAAGCATGTTCTCCTTCTTTAAGCTGCAGGCATTGAAATGTGAACAGGAGCCATTGAAAGCAATGGGATTCCTCTTGTTGAAGAAAGCTTTAGAAATACTTTTTTTTTTCTTTTTATGTAAAGTAACCGAACACCAAACATGTGACTGCAGTTCTAACCGGTTAAATGTTGTGGTTTCCCCTCTAAGTCAAATCTTACTATCTGACTGGTAGGAAAATGATTGGTTCTCATAACGTATCTGATAACTTTCATTTTCTAATTGTAGTTTTCTAACCTTGATTTGGTTATGAGACCTGCTTGGTTGCTGTGGTTCTCTTAGGGCCGGTTCACACCACATAGTCTGTGTTCTAGAGCTTTGTGCCTCTGGAACGCAAGCCGGCCGGCTCCCTGCAATCAGAGGCGGGAGGGGGTGTGGCATTAAAGTCAATGGCACCGTAGCCACGCCCCCCGAAAGCACCCGTCTCATAGTTCTCCTTTAACAAAATGGAAAGTAAACGGAAGAGAAATCAATATTTGGTGTGACCACCCTTTTGCCTTCAAAACAGCATCAATTCTTCTAAGTACGCTTCCTCAGCTGGGTAGGTTGTTCCAAACATCTTGGAGAACTAAGCACAGATCTTCTGTGGATGTCGGCTGCCTCATATACTTCCGTCTCTTCATGTAATCCCAGACAGACCCGATGTTGAGGTCAGGGCTCTGTGGGGGCCAAACCATCACTTCCAGTACTCCTTGTTCTTCTTTATGCTGAAGATAGTTCTTAATGACATGGGCTGTATGTTTGGCGTCATTGTTCTTCTGCAGAATACATTTGGGCCAATCACGAGCCTCCCTGATGGTATGTCTTGATGGATAAGTATCTGCTTGTATTTCTCAGCATTGAGGACACCACTGATCCTGACCAAATCTCCAACTCCACTGGCAGAAATACAGCCCCAGACTTGCAAGGAACCTCCACCATGCTTCACTGTTGCTGCAGACATTCATTGTACCGCTCACCAGCCCTTCTGTGAACAAACTGCCTCCTGCTACAGCCAAATATTTAACATTTTGATTCATCAGTCCAGAGCACCTGCTGCCATTTTTCTGCACCCCAGTTCCTATGTTTTCGAGCATAGTTGAGTCGCTTAGCCTTGTTTCCATGTTGGAGGTGTAACTTTTTTTTTGCAGTAATTTTTCTGTGAAGACAATTTCTGCCCAGACTTCTCCAGACAATTGGGTGTACCTGGGTCCCTCGGAGAGACCTTGCTGATGCAGTATAACTACCGTGGGGGGAATTGATCAAATCTGGAGCAGTTCCACAACCTCACCTTAGTAGCACAGTTTAGGTGCCCATACACTGCTCGATTCTCGTACGAGAATCGAATTGATTTAGCTCACAAATGACTCCTGCTCTCCCCCTCCCCCCCTGTTGTTGACCTGACATCTGGCATTCTCTAATCAGCTCACACAAATTTTAAATAACAGTTTGTGGTGCTCCATCCACTAGAGTTGGAAGAAAGCTCCACGTAAAGACCTAAACATAACTAAACCCATTAAAAATGTAATATAGTGCAGCTTTGCAGTCCTAAGGCTCCTTTCACACATAAGCGCAGAAACATGCTAAACATAAATTTTACAATAGACGCAAACGTGCAAAATCCGCGCGTATGTTAAAGTTTGCGTGTGTCCATGGCGCACGGTTTTCCTTACGAAGAAGGCAAACTCTGTGTGAATGGAGCCTAAGGCTGTTTTTATGCAGAGATCTGTCTTCTAAATCTGTCAGGCTAGATGTTCATGCTGAAAATGCTGTGGGGGGAATTTATCAAAACTGGAGCAGAGACATGGGAGCAGTTGCCCATGGCAACCAATCAGCATCTCTCTTCAGTTTGGATTTACAAATGAGAGATAGAAATCTGATTGGTTGCAATGCAAATTTGCTCCAGATTTTGTCTGCTCCAGTTTTGATAAATTCCCCTTAGTGTGTTTACACGCGTATGCATTTCGATGCATCTGTCCTTTTAATCCATTGAAACAGTCCATTCGAATGGCCAATGAGATTTCAGCAAATAAACACGTCTTGCATTTAGAAGTTCAAATAATTTCCTAGATGCACATGACTGTTTTTTTTTCTACATGCAGCTAAACTGACTTGATATAAAAGCATCTAAACACAAGGTGTGAATAGATTGAATGGAAATGAGTAGATGCATAGATATGCGTTTAGCAAACAATTTTAAAGGCATATAAACGCATCAAATCACTTCTAGTGTGAATTTAGTGTGTGTGGTGTTTTTTGTTTTGCTTTTACTATATCTGTTGGTATTTCCAAATGTGCAAAGTCCTTGTCATTTGCTGAAGTGAAAGCATAAAACAATGTTCTTTCTTGTGAGCTACAAATCTCTCCACACTCCATGTCTTGGAGATGAACAAAGGCACATTATCAGTCTGGGTGACAAACATCATTACTCCGTCCATAGATTTAGGAGAGACGGGATGTGTGGTATTTTCAGGTGCAAACAGGACTAAAGGAAACTTTTGTCGTCCTTTGTCGTCCTGCCCTAGGGTGACCACACTGCTCCTCCATACATTAACCACTTCAAGACCAGGTGTTTAGACCCCCTTCCTGGCCAGGCCATTTATGCTGAAGCGTATCCCGACAATTATGTCTGGATCCGCCCACCTGCGTGACTTGACAGCTGGCTCTGCCTATCTAGAGGCAGAGCCAGAGTACAATGAGGAGCGTTGTCACTCTAGGACAGGAAGGATTACTGGCAGGATCTCAAGGTGAAAATAAAGCCAACACATCTAAGGACTAGAAAACTGAAATATGACATTTTTGTTCTTGGGTTTAGATAATAGAAGGAGTTATGCTTTGTTGTTGTAATTGTTGATGGAAATTGCTGTTTATGCAGGTTGTGGCCTGTTCACGCAGTTCTGCTTTCCTGAGCTGTCTAGCCATTGCACTTAGCTGGGTGCTTGTTGGAACTATTGTTTCTGCTTCCTGACATCACAGATGGCCACACACGCACTCCGTGTTGAGCAGCATTTTAGGAATTTGTGGCATTTTGTACACTGCACTCTAAAAGAGCGGAAGTTAATAAAGTGGAGGAAAGCAGCATCATTTTTTACACAATTAGATCAGAGAAGAGGAATAAAGGATCCAGTCTATATAAGCTTTTAATCAATTTTATATTCTACTGATCAGTCAGGAACTGCTAATTCTGGTTCAGTTAATTTCAGTGTAAGGACTGTGGACTAGTACTAAATAATATTCAAGATAAAAACGATTTTATTAGCTTCCTGCAGCTGGTGGAGCTGATAAGGTTCTGGATATCTATCTTCCAAACCAGACAACTGCAATAATTCGAGCCATCCTATTTTAAAGGGAAATTCCAACCTTTTGGAAAAATGCATAAATCTATACACAAGAAAATCGATCTATCGATCTATATTGCAGTTACAATGCTTTATCAGTGGAGAGAGATCTTCAGACTCTTCCTCCTGTCCATGTCCGTACCTTGATATGGCCGAGAGGAAGAATGAAAGTACAAGTGTTGTGGTGTCACTGCACTTGTATTCCATTGAGAACTATAAAGGTGGCCCTACACCTTACGATTATTGGACGAGACCTTTCGTCCGATCGAACCGTTGTACGATTGTCGTACGGCGGCCCCATCATGCCCCGATTTATCACAAGGTTCAATTAGACATAATTAAAGAAAAGCACCTGGACGAATTGTGGTAATCGACCGCACGTATTTTCGTTTTGCGCATTAGCAGTGTAAATCGTACGATTTTTGACGTACAGAAACGCCACTAACATTGCGAAAATCGTACGATCGACCAAAGTTTTCAAACATGCTGGTAAGACAAAAGTCGTACGACTTTACAGTATTTGCGGTTGCACACTCCCCATACACCTTGCGATTATCGTACGACAAGTCGATCGCATGCGATTATCGTACGATAATCGAAAGGTGTATGGGCACCTTAAGTCCCTTTGTCGCGGTGGCTGTCTCTCCATTCACAGATCCTGTCAAAGAACCTGTGAATGGATGACGTGGTTGTATGACTGCGCTGGTGTGAGCAGAGCCCAGAAATACCACAGGGATACATTGGGATGCTTTTTTTGGTCCGGAAACAAAGTGTTCTGGTCTGGACATGATTTGGACACGGTGTGAACAAGCCTTTAAAGTTAAGGTGCCCATACACCTTTAGGATTATCGTACGATTTTCGTATGCGATCGACTTTTCGGCCGATAATCTATGTGTGCATTGCAGTGTCCGACCGACAGTACTGTACAATCGTACGACTTTTGACGGTCAAGCATGTTTGAAAACTTTGCTAGATCATACAATTGTGGTAAGGTTGCTCGCGTTTCCGTCCTTCAAAAGTCGTACGATCTACACTGTGCTTGCGCTAACGAAAATGCGGCAAATCAATTACCGCATTTCGTCCAGGTGCTTTTCGTTAATTACGGCTAAATTAATCTTGCGATCATCAGGGCAGGATGGGACTGCCGTATGCAAATCGTACGACTATTCGATCATCGGACGAAAAGTTTCGTCTGATAATCGTAAGGTTTATGGGCACCTTTTTAACTCCAGCCAGATATAACTCTCAAATGACCCATTTCAGCTCTCCTACCTGGACACCTTCTGTGCTTCAGAACAATTTTTACATTTAACATTGTCATTACTTAAGATAACAAAGTAATAATTTTTTTTTATTTTTAGGACAAACAAAACTTTTTTTTTTCTTTTGGCGATATTGTCTGGCAATAATTTTTGTTTATGCAATCCACCGACAACTAAAAAAAGACACATTTCTCTACTAGTTTGCACAGTGTAGGTTTAAAAAAATAAATATTGTTACTGTAGAGTATAAATGAGTTTTATTTTATCATTTTGTCCTGTATAAAATGACACTAAAATCGAGTCTGGTAGGAAACATTGCAAAGTTATTTAACAATGGACTAAAGGCTTTTTTCAATGTTGTACTTTTTCTTATGTGACACTAAAAAAGGATAAAACCAAGAACAGGGAGACGTTTGCCTATTAGGGCCAGTTCACATCATATGCAGTCCGTTTATTTCAACTGCTGCAGTTAAAATACATCACAATGCTTTCCTATGGGCTTTCTTGTGCCTAATTCACACCATTGCAGTCTGTTCAACTGCAGTCAGAAAAAGTACTGCTTGTCCTATTTTACCTGCATCTAACTGCACTAAACGCATCAAAACGCATAGCAAACGCATTAAAACCCAACAGACTGCATACAAAAAAACAACAGAATTGGTAGTGGTATCATCCAGGGACATGCAGGGGAAAAAATTGGATCGCAATGCAACTGCACAGACGTACGCAGTTGTGATGCAGTTTCTGGTGTGAACTAACCCTTAATGGTTAGAAAAATAGTAATTAAAGAAAATCTTCAGGAAAATTAGGGGAATGGAGGAGTAAATTAGAGCAAGTTATAATATTTAAAGGAGAACTATGGGGTCAGGGCTTTACCCTAAGGAGAACTATGGGGAAATGGGAGGACACAAACTAGCGTCCTCCCGTTACCCTAAGCTCAGTATACCGTGAGCTGCTGCTCGCGGTATACTGAGACGCCGCAGCCAGAGCCGATCCCGACATCGATGTCGAGATCCGCCCAGCTGCGTGAGTGACATCTGGCTCTGCCTATCTAGAGGCAGAGCCAGCCGTACCCTCCCCCGTCCGTTACGCCACTCAGCGCTATCGGAGCGGGGAGGGGGGAATCCAGCCCCTCCCCTGTCATGGCAGAGAGCCGTGACAGGATCGAGAGGTGAGCGAACGCAGGTATATGTTCGCTTACCTCCCGATCTACTGAGCCTGACAATCCATAAGCTAAAGGAGGGATCAGAGCTGTTTTTCTTGACTGCAGCATAGATAGACCTGGTCTTGTGTTTTGTCAGACAGGGCTGTGCTGTGTAAATCTCAGAACTGGATGGAGAGAGCAATTCTTGTATGCGTGTCATGTGTATAGTTGGCGTTGTTTCTGGAGTTCAGTTTTAATGTGTTTTTATAACTGCCATTGCTGTCCTAACACATGGGCTGCATTCACATTATACTTGAATTTGTCATTTGGGATTCCTGCTGCAGGAATCCCAAATCTTCCGTTTTAGATGCGGCCACTTTCACCTGTTCACGTTAAGGACCGGGTGACAGCGGCCACATCTGTAAGCAGCAGTGTGCACACGATTACATCCTTTACGACGTGCAGATTGCTGCTTACAGATGTGGCTGCTGTCATCTGATCATTTGAATGGGTGACAGCGGCCACATCTAAATGGGAGATTTGGGATTTCTGCCACAGGAATCTGTAGTCTCCCATTTTAGATGAGATTCCTAAATGGCACTTTCATGCATAGTGTGAGTGTAGCCCTAAGGTGCCCATACACCTTGCGATTATCCTACGAACGCGATCGTGTTTTTGTACGATAATCAGCCAGTTGATAGGAAGTGCACAATTGCAATTACTGTACAACTGGCTGAATTTGGTTGAACGGGCAGACTAGAAAACTTTGTGGAAACGGAGGAAAATCAATGGCTTAGTGGTGTTTTTGTTCATCAAAAATCGCAACATGAACACTGCACATGCGCAAATGAAAATCCCTTCTGACGATCGATGGAAATTCGGGCTGATAGTATTGCTGATAGTATTAACAAGTGATAATCAAAATCTTCATTGGTCTGTCTGTGCATGATGGGGTATTCGAGCTGCAATTGAACAGGGGTTCGGTGATGGGACAATAATTGTAAGGTGTATGGCCAGCTTTAGGGTCATGTCGAATGATTGTGTCTTGATCGGCATTTTTCTTTCCCTGGCGCGCTATGGTTTGTTCTGCCGACTTGTCACTACAGAACACACGAGCCGGTGGAAAGAATCATTGCATGTGGTGTGGGAAACGGGCCAAATACCTGGCATGGGGCCAGCGAACAGCGAGTAGGTGGTGTTTCAATAAGAAGGCCGCCAGAAAGCCAAGTATGGAGCCTCTTTTTATTACATGTATGTAACGGTTTACATGTGAATTTGTGCTGACGGGTCACTTTAATGCTGGTAATGCCATTTCTGAGCTCCCTCTAAAACAGGGATCTCAAACCTCCGGCCCTCCAACAACTACAAATCACATGAGGCATTGCAAGATTCTCACTTGACTCCCGAAGAGAGATGCATCATGGGTTTTGTAGTTTCACCAAAGCTGGAGGGCCGGAGGTTTGAGACCCCTGCTCTAAAAGGTCAGCATGACTGCTGTAAGGGCAATGCACACTGGTAGCCTCCATGTTTTGGTTTCCCTTTTAGGCCTCATTCACATGAGAAACGGCCGGCACGTACAGCTCTGTGCTGCGTGCACGGCCGTATCAGGCAAATCCCGGGAAGGGACAGGTGCTGCGTGTGATTAGTACAAAGCCCCTGTCCTTCTCTATGGGAGTACGCCGCCCTACACTCACCCGCCCTGCACGTCCGTGCGGGTGCCCGTACTCATACGCTGACGGGATGGATCCTGTCTGTGTCGGAACCGGGACACCCGTACGGACCTGCACTTGGGGTGAGCGTAGGGCGGCGTACGGCCACGTAGTTCCATAGAGAAAGACGGGCTGTTTACTAATCACACGCAGCACCTGTCCTTCCCGGGAGCTGTACATGCCGGGATATATGGGATAAATCTTTAAGCTGGCCATAAACTGTAAGCTTTTAATTTTTTCTCATTTGGCGCTGAAGAGAAATAATCACTTTTTCCCGAGCCACGGATAAACTGCATACATGGAAAAAATCCCCCTTTCTGGCTATTGTATTCTGACGTCTCGGAGTGATTGCAGCTGATTGGTCACAGTCACTGCTCAGCTGACTGTTTTTTCTCCCCGCCTTCTTCAACAAAATCAATTGAACAATCCATGTTTGCCGAGCTGGGTGGTGATGGCCGGGCCACCCACAAACAGTTTTGTCTGATTTTAGTAGGAAACGGCTGAGATTTGATCCGTGTATGGTCAGCTTTAGTCTCATTGAGGATAAAAAGAAGGGGTGGCTGCAGAGGAAAGTAGAATTATATCTGACAGAATTTTGTTTTATAATCCCGAGTACTGCTTTAAATTGCAGCGACATGTTACAATTATGACGTGTTGCAGAGGAAAAGATGACCCAATTAAACGGCAGCTTCTGACTCCACACTGTTTTAGCTGAATCATGTATCGGGGAGCAGCCGTCCTTTTTTTGTTTTTTTTTGGCTTTTTATTTTTCTTCCAGAGAGAACACATGCTCCCCGGGGATAAACAGGCGCCCGCTTCCTCCTCTTAATTAGATTTTCTCTGTTTTCACTTACTGCGACGTGAACTGGCCTTGATCAATGCTCCAGCACCCTGCTCTCTGCTTGTTGTGCAGATGGCATCCTGCGGACTCTTCTGTTCTGCTTTTTACTGAATGCAATTAACGTTCCCCCCTGGCTGCAGGGGTGGGGCCAGTCGCAGAGGAGAAACAGCATGCCGCCACTTGTTTTGTTGCACTACACCACTTTTGTTTCTGTAGGTTGCTTTATTTTGGCTTAAAGGGGAAAGTTCTTATCCAAATTATAAAACAAAGCTGCCGTCATCAATCTTTGTGTTTTTGATTTTAAAAAACTTTGGATTTTAGTGGTTTGTTATATAGCTCTAACCTTTATTATTTCATGCTATGCTTTTTCGTTCAACCTGCGGGCTGAACCTAAAAAAATAAGACCATGTTCCTCCCTGCATACATACAAACCGGCCACTGATTGGCTGCTAGCGCCTTTCAGCCGAGACTTTTCCAACCGACTGATGCCCACTGTGTGAATTTTGGCTGGTTCATAAGTACCCGGACAAAAAACTTTAGCCTTGTTACTCTGGCTAGCTGTAAAATGATGAGGCTTCTGGTAGGGTGGAGAGTGCATGGGGGGTTATTTTGGAAGTTGGAGCAGGGCTGGACAAATCCCAGGAGCCAGGTAGCCAATGCCCCTTCAAATTTACAGCCGGCTCCTAACTTTTGAGGTTTCCGCTAGTTGTTGTCGATGGAGCTGGCTTGTACAAAACCCTAACCTATATACCCAGTTAAGTGTGGGCAGCTGGAGGAGCGTTACCTGCATGGCCAAAAAAATACTGTTTATAGAGTGTAAAGGAATCTTTTTTTAGAAAATCTTTGCAATTTTTCTTTTGTACTGAATGTAATGTCCAGGCAAGTGGTGAAATATACAAGTCATGTTCTTAATTTTACCTATTTAGTGGCACTCTAACGCTCCTACGTCACAGCCCACCACAGTGAAGGGAATTAATAAATGTTGAAGAATAAAATCTAGAGCAGCTGTCCATGGCAACCAATCAGCTTCTGTGTTTCATTTTCAAAGCCAAGCTGAACAAACTGAAAAGAGAAGCTGATTGGTTGCCATGGGCAACTGCTCCAGATTCTGTCTCCTTCAGTTTTTATAAATTTGCGCCCTATGTGGATTGTTCTGCCCCCTATGTGTACTTGCCCAAATGCTCCGATGCCTAGCCCGATGCTTCCGGTATCAGGAAGCCGTGCAGCGCGTCATTACGCGTCATCCAAGCAGGAAGCCTGCACGGCTTCCTGCTTGGTTGGCAACTGGCCATTCAGGAAGCCAGGCGCCGTGCGATGACGAGGGAGCATGGAGCCGGCTTCCCGGCCAATCAGGAAGCCGGGCGCCGCGTCATTACACAGGGCCCGGCTTCCTGATTGACCAGAAAGCCGGCTCCATGCTTCCTCGTCACCTAGTGACGAGAAGCATGGGGACGGCTTCCCTGCTAATATGGGAGCCCGGTGGCGAGTCTTTACATGCTGCCCGGTTTTCCGGCTAATCAGGAAGCCAGGTGGCGAACCATTACACGCCACCTGGCTTCCTGAATAGGAGTTCCGGTACTCTGTATTCGGTATCGGCAAGTACCGGAAAAAGATTATCGGTACTCGATACCGAAATACCAGTATCGGTGCATCCCTACTAATAGCCTATTCAGTTATACTGGTTCTCTGTTGTTCTTTCCACTGTCACTAGTGTGTCCTCTATGTCCTCTAGTCACGTAGGGGGTTTACTCTATTATGGTGCCCTTCAATTGCCATTTTATATTGACATGCAAGTTCTCTATATAGTCAACATTTTCATTTTGGAAAATGTATGCAAGAGGCAAGGTTCAATAGTCATCAGGGCCTTAGGATGTGGAATAGTTTTGGTAGTCACTGGTCTACAGTACTGTACAGCAGGGGTAGGAAAACTTCAGCCCTCCAGCTGTGGAGAAACTGTACATCACATCATGTGTTTGCCTCTCGGAGTCATGCCTTTTGGCTGACAGTCTTGCAATGGCTAAAGAGAGTTTCACCACAGTTGGAGGGCCAAGTTTGGCTACCTACACACAAATCCCCAATACCCCATTGTTTCCTTAATTGTAAAATTTACAGTAGAGGCATCCCCTGGACCTCATTATCTCGCTGTGCAAACTTGTGGGGGCATCCCCTTCACCCTGTTGGCTATCTTGGCAGGCTGACTCCATCTAAGCCTGGACCCTGTTTGCGCTCTCTTCCTGCATACCCTATTGAATGCTAACGCTACAATATTTAAAGGACACGTCTTCCCTCCATTCTCTTCTCTTCCATGAAAAGGCCATCCACAAGCTAACAAATCTCTCTCCTTTTGAAATCTAAAGACTTTGGCACACATTCATTGGTACTGCTCTGAAGGACGTGGGCTTTGTGGTAGGTGCTGTACAGGCCACACACTGAAGATCTTGGAGCAGTGGTCCAAAATCATAAATGAGCTTAAGGGTATCTCTAGGCAAAACCCATTTACAGTGGCACCTGAGTGTTTTTTTTGTAACGCTCTCCTCTCAGACACGCTGTCACAGGAGGCTGAGTGAGCAGTGCAGGGAGGAGAGCACAGCCACCTCACAGCGCTAGATGTCTCCGCCCACACACCGCTCTGCCGGACTGTGATAGGAGGCTGAGCGGTGTGGGAGGAGAGACGCCGGCCAATCACATCGCTCTCCTCCCGCAGCGCTCGGCTAGCTGTCGCTTTCTCTCCTCCCCGGTTGGACACAGAGCAGCACCCAGCGGGGAGGAAAAAAACCTGGGATGTGCCGCTGTATCGGTAGGAAAATGGCACTTTCGGTATATGTTTTCGCGACTGATATATCGGTGCACCCCTAGTATTATGTATTACATTGAACCTTATGGGGAAATCTAATTCGGTTTGCGACCAATTCGGTTCGCAACCAGAATCGTGGAACTAATTAAGTTTGTGAACCGAGGTAGGGCTGCAACAACTGATTGACATAATCGATTATTGAAAAAGTTGTCAACTTTTTCAATCGATTAATCGGGTTCCGATCGGTTGGTCCTGTTCACGGCCCACACACACTGCGCGCCACACCACCTCCCCACCTCACGCTGGCCGCTGCCAGACACGCCCGGCCGCATCCACGCTCCACACGCAGCACCTCCTTCCCGCCTCACACTTACCGCCCGCCCACATTCACGATCGGCACAGGGACGCTGGTAGAAGAAGTAAGGAGGAGCAGGTGTGGGGGCATGACAGACGCCGATAGACAGGCCCGATCTCGGAAACAAATTGCTGGAAGACTGCTCAGATAAGCCTGCACTTTCCCACACATGGTGCTCTATAATGTATTGCTGGGATAGTGGGATTTGTAGTCCTCTATAGCTGATGGAACATTGCGCTGTACTGTATATTATACAGAGCAGTATACCATCAGCTAAGGAGGAATACAAATCCCAGCAATACATTATACACCCTATGTATAATGTATTGCTGGGATTTGTTGTATTCCTCTATAGCTGGTGGTATTCTGCATTGCGCTGTATAGAGGACTACAAAACCCAGCAATAGTACATTATACTGCGCAATGCAGAATAATGTACTATTGCTGGGATTTGTACTCCTCTATAGCTGGTGGTATTCTGCATTGTGCTGTATAATGTACTATTGCTGGGATTTGTAGTCATCTATAGTCGATGCCATTCTTCATCATTGCTGTATTATTTTACACTTTCCATTTCACTATACAGTATTGCACACCACAGTTTTTTTTCTTTTCTTTTTTACCTCCACCGCTCCAAGCTTGCTCCTGTGATGGACTGCAATCTCAATGCCAACAAACTAGTAGTCCCATCACTGGAGCCATTTTTAAAAATGTATTTTATTTTTTATCCGATTAATCGAACTTAATAATCGGCTAACTAATCGATTTTGAAAATAATCGTTAGCTGCAACTCTAAACCGAGGTACCACTGTATTTTCTTTTTTTACATAGAGTAGGTCAGGGTTAGAATCTGCCAAGTTTAATTGCTGTCTTTGTCAGAAGAAAGTGAAGGGGAAATCCAAGTGGATCCCTTTTACGTCAAGGAATTCTGTTAACTGTAAGCTGATTTTATTTATTGAAAAGCCCATGTCATCAGTGGCCGCCCATGTTTTTCTCTCCGTTCCTGTAAAGGCCTAAGTGGTTCTCCTCACTTTACCTGTGCTGCAGGATGCATCTAGAATTGGCTTTT
>NW_017307102.1:544302-555030 GCF_000935625.1 Nanorana parkeri
TTCTCCAGTGTATTATAGGGGGGAGGGGATGGAGCTGGTTGCCTGGATACAATTTGTAGCCTGGATCTTGTTAGATGCACGTTTGTCATTCGGAACATACACTTCTAGGAATTGCGGTGTATCAGCCGGCACAGCGTGTCCTCCACATAGATGGGCTGTGTTCATGAAGATGTAGCCTGCAGTTGTAGCGGGGCGTCTTAAAAAATAATAATCTCGCTGGCTGAAGCAGCCTCTTGAAGAAGGTGGCCATCTTGCTACTGGGGTTTGAAAAAAATGCTCCCTTTTTGAAGCTTTGTATCTTTTATGCTCCTTGTGCTATCCCTATTAACGCAGACATGATGTTTTGTGTTTGAAGTGGAACACTGGCCAGATAGCTATTTACAGACATGAAATGCGTAGATGGAAATGATGCAAAGGATTTGTGGTTTATACGCCTCCTTTCAGACTGCAAAGCTAGGAGGACGAACTTTGTAGATACTTGCCAAATTTCCTTTTGGACTCTTTTTGGGCTGTTGGCTCATTCTAGTGGCGTGGCCTGTTGGGACCTGCAGATTTTGGTATTGGGCGAAGGAGATGAGTGTAAAGGTGCCCATACACTGCACGATTCTCGTACGAGAATCGCTGGAAATCCCGCGATCGTACGAGAAGGTAGAGGTTGGAATGTGGAACCTTGTTTCCTGGGAGTCGCAAAGTGGGTTGAATGATACCGGGCATCATTTAACCCAGAGGTGGAGCAGTACTGGATTGGTGAGTTTGTGGGGGACAGTACACAGTACCGGAGGTGGGGTGAGTATAGTAGCCAGAGCTGCTATTTTATATTAAAGAGCTTCTGGGTAAATCAATTTGTTCATCTTTGAATCAGGCCGTAATTGAATGTTAAGGGCTATGTCCAGGCATTCGTATTTACTCCTAAGGCCTCATTCACACACAACGCAAGTAAAATTGTATTTCTCTCCCGTTCATTGAAGGACACAGGGCAACAGATCGTAGATCCTGAATGGTAGGGTATATCGCCACCTGCAGGAGTAGGACGCTAGGCACATAACAAAAAGACAAGACAGCCTAGGGGCGGCCCCTGCTGGTGGCCCAACCCCTCACTTGCTGAAGCGGTCCCTGTACTCTGTCTCCAGCGCTCTCATGCGTCCGTTCTTGGCTTCGGCTTTGGTCTCTCGACTCTAACTGGGCTAAAATGTTACATCAGGGTCTTGCGGAGGAGAACGTCTCTCCTTTGTGGAATTGGCGGACCAGTTGGTGCTAGTATATACGCGCACTATATGCAATCCCTGAATGCATCACTCGTAATAGAATTTCTAATGTGCTGCATGCATGTACACGCCTGTATGCGCGTAAATACGCAGAAATACGCTGCCCGGACGCATCTCTGTTCCATTCTGTTTTGCGCATATATACGCTACGCAAATATATGGCTCCATACGCGGCTGTGTGTATGGATCCATTTATTTGCATGTGTTGCATATGGTACAGTACACGCGTATATGTGCGGCAGTGTGAATGAGGCCTAAGCCTCCATTTCCGTGTGTGTGTCCCCTTGTTACTTTAGGTAGTGACAGCTTTTATTACTCCCTATGGGAGTATTACAAGGCATGTGATGACAACTCCATTCCAAATGATGTAGGTAAACCCCCCTAGAGCTAAATCTCCCAAGAGCCCTAGCCCTACACTCAGCACTTGGGAATTATAGCACAGTAGCATTGTTTTTGCTGAGCATGAGATTGATGGAATCATGTGGATTGGGAGATTGGCTGAGTTCTGTAGTCCAGCAGGAGAGAATTGGGGATGGCTGACAGTGGTATTTGGTAGAGATGCACCGATACCGATACTAGTATCGATATCGGTGCTGATTCCGAGTATTTGGGCAAGTACTCGTACTCGCCCAAATGCTCAGATGCCTAGCACGAGTACATCCGGTATCAGGAAGCCGGGCAGAGCGTCATTACACGCTGCCCGGTTTCGCGATTGACCGGGAAGCGGCTCCATGCTCTCTCGTCACTTGTGATGAGAGAGCATGGAGCTGACTTGCCGGGCAGCGTGTAATGCCGCGCTGCCTGGCTTCCTGATTGGTCGGGAAGCTGGCCTCGTGAGGTAAGGTTACCTTACCTTAGTATGTGCAGCCTGTCACCCCCGGGGCCTCTCCAGCGAGAATGCGCCCTTCGTCTGGTACCCAGCCAAAGCCGTCCAATCAGGAAGCTGGGCGCCGTCTAATGACGCGACACCCTGCTTTGTGATTGGCCTGAAAGCCGGCTTCATGCTCCCTCGTCATCTCATGACGAGAGCATGGCACCGGCCTCCCGGCCAATTGGAAAGCAGGGTGTCGCGTCATTACACGGCGCCCAGCTTCCTGATTGGCCGGCCAGACGGCTCCGGCTGGGTACCGGAGTTATCGGTACTCGGTGCCAAAATACCGGTATCGGTGCATCCCTAGTATTTGGAGATTTCAGTGCTGCACAGGCACTGTTGTCGGCCTAAATAGGAAGTTGGCATACTGTTTGATTTTTTTTATTTTTTTTATTTTATTTTATTATTGCAGGTGTTTTTCTGTACTTGCAATTTATACAGTAAATAACCTAGCCCAACTGTCCCTCATCAGCACAGTTTTCCTATGTGTGTGGGGAACCGCTAATACAGCGCTACAGGTGGGCCTGCGCCTGGCTGACCCTCCAGCAATTGAAATTGTCAACATTATGCAGGCAGTGACGTGGACACCCAAAGGAGGAGACTGTCTCCTGTAAACAGAAGAGGAAACGCTGCATTGGAGCAGCGCGTTACCAGGAGTTTAGGTGAGTAAAAGTAGCATTTCATTTTTTTTTTCCCTAGCACCCTTTTTCTTCTATGAATATTCTAAAACCATGCGCCCCCCTCCATTCGGTTTTCATTCAGTGACTGGAATTAAATAAAAAAAAAAAAAAAAAAGGGTCCTGTTGATGATTTTCCGTGGCCAAATGACTTAATCTGGTTACCTAGTTACAGTGTAATTCTCTGAGGAAGCTAGCTCATTTGTTTGAGGTTGTCCTGTCTGAATTCTGATCTTGCCTAGTCACCAGGGTATATCCAGTAGGATTCTGGTGTATGCAGCTGTATTGTAATGGATCGTGATTTTATATTTGTCGCGGTTGAGATTCAGGCCAGGTCTCAGATGTGTTGGTGCACTCTGCGCTTTTCTTTACAGTAAAGAGCAGCATTGATGTGTTCCAATTCGGCTCAGCATAACATTTGAATTGGGGTTAATGTCTCGTCGCACATGGAGTGGCTGGATGGCTTGGTTTCTGGGATGAGCCTGTTCAGTGTTCTATTGCAAGAGAACTATGGGGGTAAGTGTGTTCTCCTAAGGGTCACGGGAGGACATATACTAGTGTTCTCCCGTGACCCAAAGCTCAGTATATAGCGGGCTATAGCTTGCGGTATACTGAGCCCGCCGCAGCCGGGATGGATCCTAACATTACTGTCAAGATCCATCAAGCTGCGTGATTGACAGCTGGCTCTGCCTATCTAGAGGCAGAGTCAGCTGTGCCAGCCCCCTCCCCCGTCCATTCCTGCAGTCATCGCTAGAGGATTGGAGAGGTGAGGGGGGGGGATCCCTGGGGGGAGTCACCGCTCTCTGCAGGGAGATGATCGAGAAGTGAGCGAGCGACGGTATGTGTTCGCTCACTTCCCCATCTATTGAGCCGACATGTGACAGTTTAATTGTCACACGTCGGCTCGAACTATGAGGATGAGTGATTTTCACTCCCCTCATATTCCTCCCTTAAGTCATTAGACATAATAGTTCAATAGTGTCCCTTTTTGGTTGGAAGGACGGGTGAAATGAATGCACAGTGAGCTGTTTCCAGCTGTCTGCAGCAATGCTGGTCATCCATCACCATGCTATTGTAACTGTCAGTCCTGTATGCTCTAAATCAGGGTTATGGCAAACTGCGGCCTTGCGGTGACTCTACAAATCACATTCACATCATGCCTATGGCTGTCATTCTTGCAGTGCCTCATGGGATCTGTAGTCCCACCCTTGCTGGAGCTCCAGCTGTCTACCCTTGCTCTAAATCTATCAGGCATTGGAGGGCTGGGGGGATTGTGTGGTTGTACCACATGTTGGAACCACATACAAAGTTAGTGAAAAACCATGTTATCTTTGTTCTGAACCTTTTCATGTTTAGCTGTTAAAAGATCACACAGGATCCAGGCTATCCTCATTTCTGATCTTTCCCTGTAGAAAGAACTTTATGCATGGAATTTAGGACAATAAAAATGACTTGCCTGATTTTAAAACCAGTTGGCTCATCCAACAGCCTGCTGCAGCTAACCTCCATTATACGGTCTGGGGGCAACACAGCGAGTATATTTATTAGACCAGCTGCTCAGCAGTATTGCTTATTGACGTGTTTCAGACTTCCAGGTCACTGTGGAATGGGGAAACCTGACATATTCAGACAGTTAATCAGTTTGTCTATTTCCAAGATTACTTTTGAGGGCTATAAATGCTCTGCCCTGAGGATGAGCAATCTACATGACTTCTATTACCATGGTTTGTGGGGTCAGATGTCACTAAACTGATACCTACAAGGTATTACCCGATTTGCTGAAATATTTCTGCTGGCTTGGCATTTCTTGCCCTTGATTTAAAAAGTTAGAGGGGCTTTTTTGTTTTTTTATTATAAAAAAGAAAAAAAAAACCCCACCTGTGTATTCGCTCTCCTAGTCAGTATGTGAGATCTTGTCATTTTTGGATTTAAGACTGTGCCTCCTGGTTGCCCACCAGGAGGTGTGGTGACTCAAGCACTGTTACATTGTGGTCCCGTGCTCCCCCATATCAGGAAGCCCCTCTCAGAACAGTGGAGTAAGTGCTCCAATGGATCTGGGAGCTTGTGAGGAGGGGCAGATTGGGGAGTACACCTTGCAAGGTGGATGGGGTAAGCTACCAGGGGGCACTGTCACTTTTTCCTGAATGGGCAAGGTGGAACTGTATTTCAAAGAAGATGTAAATCCAGTTACTGATGCTGTATATAAACTTTAACATGTTAATGTAATCTTCAAACCTTTTGCATTTGCAACTTTCATCAAAGTCTGTATAAGCCCTCACCTTTTATTTGTTGGAAATAGGGGTTCTGCAATGGTTGCCTTGTTTAAAGGGTAATTCCACTCCCAGGTGAATTTGGGGAAAATGAAATTACCCCCTCTAGTCCGGCCCTCCTCTCCTCTGCCCCCTACTGGCCTTTTGGGCGTACACTCCTTCCCCTCCAGCAGTGCCAGGGTACTATCCATACTCTTTACTGCCGCGTAGCGCAGCCCTGCACTCTGCCAGGTGACTGCGCTGACCAATGAGTGCTTGCCATTTGCAAGGGAAATTCAAAATACAGATTGCAGGGCTGTGCTACACGCAGTAGGGAGTACAGATAGTGGACCGGTGGGTGGGATAGAAGCGTTCTGCTTCTTTCCCACCCAGAGGGGCCAGATTGGAGGGGGTAATTCCATTATTCCAAATTCACCTGGGAAAGTGGAATTTCTCTTTTAAAGATGCAGGGTCCACGACTTTACCTGAGCACTGAGGTCTGACTTTTCACCTAGAACAAGTAGCTTCACTGGCAGCATGTTTGTTCCAGATCAGCGCCTCATTGAATAGTGAAGCGGGGCATCAGGCCCTGACTGCATTTGTAGAGCCTAATATAGTTGCTTTAGGCAACACACATACTTCTATTTCTAATTATGGATAAATCAGCCTTGGTGTCTTCACATGGAGCTGTGGTATTCAAGTTAGGGCCTTCTGTTCTTTTTATTGCTCTTGAGATGACGGTTATTGAAGCATTTGCATTGAACCAGTAGGTCAGCCATTTAAATATAGTGGGGCTTTCTTCAAATACTGAGCTGACTCTACAACCACCCATGGATTTACCATTTTGGTTGTATAGAAAGGAAATCCATGCCTGAAATGTTTCTAGGAGCAGCAGCTGTTTTAAGAAGGCCAACTGTTTGTCATTCCTGGGATATTTGTGTGTTTCAGTACATTCTGCTGAGAACTGAAGCGTGATGTGTGCAAAAGTTACGTGGCTGGAATTTTAGGTCATATGAAACGGTGTGAGGTACCACTGTGTGTGTGGTGGGGGAAGTGGGAGCATTTCCACACACTGGCCAGTGGCAACTATGAGGGCCAGTTCACACCACAAAGAATGCGTTCCAGAGCATTCGGCCTCTGGAATGCAAACCGTCCGGCTCCCTGCATTCAGGGACAGGAGGTGGTGTTGCGGCACGTTTAAGTCAATGGCACCGCAGCCACGCCCCCTGCCCGCAGTGCGATTGCCGGCACCCAAACACGTGGCACTTTAGTGCCTCCTTTGGGGTCCTGTACGATCTGCAAAAATTCTGCATGCAGATAAAGTACTGCTTTCCTATTTTAGTTGCATCAGATCGCAACGGAACACATCAAACGCTTTAAAACTCACGAACGCACCTGAAATCCCATTTTAAGCAAAAATAAAAAACACATTGCACTGCAGTTGCGCAGCCACGCATAATTCTGCTGTGAACTAGCCCTTATACCTCTTCTTTCAAAGGCTTGCTATTTTGGACATGTGACTTTTGTGGCGGTATAAAGATCTGCAAGTTTCATTTTACACAGTAGGATGCATTTTGACAGCCACTCATGCTGTGCAATACATAGCAAGTATCGGCTGTCATTTTGACAGCCTGTAATTGACTGTAATAATGGTGGGGTTGCCGTGACTGGGGGATAGGAGCTGAAAATAAATGCATCCAAAAAACTGAATTATATTTTAGGAAGTATCTTTTGTTCAAAATCCTCAAGTGATTTAAGTGTTTTTTTTTTTCTTCCCCCTATTTTTTTTGATAAGTCTGGACCCCAACCTTTCCACCTTTTTGAGATTTCCTTTTGGCCAGTAATGCAGGCCATCGCACTAAAGGACTGATTCGTGAACACTACTGATATAGGCCGTAGGTTTCCATTGCAGGTCAAACCCCCTCATGTATTTTTTAATTATGTTCACTTTAAATTGCTTAGCTATCTTACAATGTTAATTTTACTATACTTAATGTGGAAGGATCTGCTGCAGAGTCATTTTATTGAGGTACCTGGAATGTAGCATATCTTTTATCATTCATACGTCTTCGCTCTCATGTCAGGGACTAACGTTTTATGCTTTTTCATATCCATACAGGCAGATCGGGAGAGGCGCCGCAAAAAATTTCCCTACTAGATGACATTTCATCGCAATGTCCGATCGTTTGGGGCAGTTATCCAAGGGAAAGGATGGGAAAAGCAAGTACTCGTCTCTCAACCTGTTTGACAAGTATAAAGGGAAGTCAATAGAAGCAGTCAGAACAACAGGTATTTCCTTTTTATTGGTGCTTCCAAATTGTACCGTATCTTTTATGGCAGGGCATTAAAGGTTTCCTCCGAGTGCTCCGGTTTCCTCCCACATGCCAAAGACATGCTGGTTGGCTAATTGGCTCGTCTCTAAAAGAAAAAATTGGCCCTCTAATGTATGCATGTGAGATAGGGACCTTAGATTGTAAGCCCCTTGAGGGTAGGGACTGAAGTGAATGTGCAACTATGTAAAGTGCTGCGTAAAATGTCAGCGCTATAACATACCTGTAATAAATAAATAAAACAAATACTTAGAGCTGCAGCTAACGATTATTTTCAAAATCGATTAGTTAAGTTCCTTGCAGCCATGTGGAAAGGTTTTTTTCCCAAAAGTTGACTTGGGTGGACTGTGCTTCCCCTAAAGCAGAAATTCTCTCAGGATTTCTTTAGATTTGACTAGTGGATTTAGTTTACTGCTGGGTCTTTGCTGATAGCTAATTGCATTGGGGATGGTGCCCCACGCACATATGCAATAAATTGGCCGTGGACAGATTCTTTTCCCTTTGAAGAATCCTCTAAGGATGGGTTCGCACAAGAAATTCATGTGTTGAGGCATGTTGAGACACCATGAACTGCATTGACATGTATTCTGTTATTGCTTTTGTTGATTTGAATGGCAAAACTTAGGTTCGTGCATTCAAAATTGGGAAAGCAGGACTTCTTTTTTTCTTAAAGGAGAACTATGAGGCGAGTGATTTTTCACTCAAACTCATAGTTCGAGCCGACGTGTGACCGTTTCATTGGCTCAATAGATAGGGAAGTGAACGAACGCATACCGTTGCTCACTCACTTCTCTATCATGTCCCTGCCGAGAGCCGTGACTGTCACTCACGGCTCCCTACAGGGATTTCCCCCCTGCCTCTAGATAGGAGAGCCAGCTGTCAATCACACAGCTGGGTGAATCTCAACAGTAATGTCGGGATCCGTCGTGGCTGCGGCGACTCCGGCTGTAGCTTGATTATGTCCCCCCGTGACCCTTAGGAGAACTGTGGAGAAAAACACTTACCCCATAGTTCTCCTTTTAATGGTGCACTGCAACACATTGGTTTAAACATGCATTTTTATAAAGTAGGAAAATGCTTAAAGTGACATTAAACCCTCAGATTTTGTAACATAAAACAATACTGTAATGTGTGCCTTACTGTAATCCATGGTTGATTCCCTTCTCTTTGCTGCTCTTCCTTTTTAAATCCTCATGTCTTCTCATGCTTGGGGAGAACTTCCCTTTTCAGCTCAGGGCCTCTTCCTGTAGTGCTGGCTCGGGTTGCAAGCCTATACAAACGTATACACAGACACCGTGTATCCATTCCTGAGACAAGGCAGTCTGCTGCAAAACAGAAGTTCTGCAGTGCATGAGAACAGATACAGATTTAAAAGGAAGAGCAGCAAAGAGAAGGGAAACAACCATGGATTACAGTAAGGCGCACATTACACTATTTTATGTTAAAAAATCTGAGGGTTTAATGTCACTTTAACCTGTCCAAAATGTACAGGGCCTGGTGAGCCAGTGACACCTTCATTATGCTATAGCTTTCCCCTTGTGAACCTTTAGAGTAATAGCCTAAAATAACACATTGATAATAGCCAATGGGCTATGTCTTGGCCTTAACTACATCTCTGCGTAGCCTTGCAGAGCAGGAAGCAGAACCTGAATATGTAATGAGCAAATATTTCTAGCTGCCACATATGTATATATTCCAAACTATTTACAGGAAAGGATGGTCAAAAGTGTAGTTTTTACCCCCCGGCAGAATTGTAAAAATCTCAAGCCAAGTTGGAGCCTACCTTCTCCTAGACTGGGCTGACTGATCTGTTACTTTTGGATAATGCCAGCTATTTACAGCGTTGATCAAATGGCCAGTTGGTTCCTGCTCTGCTGATTTCAGAGTGTTCAGGCTTTCCCTAATAAGCTGTGGACTGTAAATCGCTGAACAGCCTCCTCTACAAAGTTTCTCTTTCCTGGAAAACTTTTGAGGTATAAATGGAATACGGTAACAGATTTGTGTGTTCTTTATGAAATGTGTCCTAGCTTATGGTTTCCTGTGTCTTTTTTATTCTTTTCCAGTTATACCTAGACATGGCTTACAGAGTCTTGGGAAAGTTGCCGCTGCCCGGCGCATGCCACCTCCTGCGAACCTGCCAAGCTTGAAATCCGAGAACAAAGGAAACAACCGAAATATATTAATAGTGCCCAAAGACGGAACAGGATGGGGAAACAAACAAGAGCAGCCAGACCAAAAGAGGTGAGCACTGAATTCTGATCTACCTTCAGAGGTATCGGAGAGGTTATTGCTTGGCCTCTTAACAAAACTCCAAGGCTGGGGTCACACCTAGGCGTATCGAATATGCGCGTGTGTCGTGCGATTCGCAGTAAAAAAAAGCGCGTTTCCGAGTGCTACTTGGCTGTATCCCAATGGAAACGCGCGACAAACGCCCCAAAGAAGCTCCTGTACTTTGAGCGTTTTGTAGCGCGTTCATACGGCCTGTAATACGCTCAGGTGTGAACCATACCCATAGGAAATAATGTGATTTCGGTGTTTGAGCGTTTTGCAGAGCTTAGGAACGCGCTACAAAACACCCAGGGGTGGGCCGGGCTTAAAAGCTAAGCTATGTGTATGAACAGTAAATGTGCTGAAAATATTGTGGTCACCTTTCTCACAATATTTGGAAAGATTGTTTAGTTCAATATCTGTAAAAAAAATAAATGAATCAAGGCAACTGGACTTGCTGTATTTTTCTTGAAGACGTTCTCAATTCTGAAAGCTGGTTGGACGACCGGTGAAACGTCTTTAAGAAAAATACAGCAAGTCCAGTTGCCTTGATTCATTTATTTTTTACAGATATACCATGACCTGGATGAATGAGAACCTTCACAGACATGTTTAGTTCAATGTTTTCCCAAACCCTGTCCACATTACCACCCATGCCAATTACTTGTGTAGTTAATATCTAGTCAAATTTACCCTCTCCTTACTAGTTACTGAGGCCAATGGACAGACCCTTCTGGCCATGCCCGTCCAGTGCACATGCTTCCTCTAGTTCAGCGGTTCTCAACCTGTGGGTCGCGACCCAAAAGTGGAAAAGACCTGTAGCACCCCTTACCGGAAATCCCAAACGTATGTTGAGGGTGCTCGCAATGACCGCGGATGGCGCCGCGTTCAGCATAATCAAGTATAGGAACGTCACCAGCACGACAGAGACTAAGATGTCAGTGCAAATCCATTTATTTGATGTCGGTCATTACTCAAAGTGTCATGGGGGGCCGCGGAGGGTTCCCTTCATCAGGCTCAGAGTAAACATCCTTACAATCAAGAACCATCACATATATATATATATAT
>NW_017307102.1:555047-560185 GCF_000935625.1 Nanorana parkeri
ATATATATATATATATATTCTAATAAAATTATAACCAAAAGTGGGTCGCAAGTCACTGTTGAGGGGCTCGCAGCATCCACTTCTGCGCTAGGTGAGAGGCTCCTCAGCCTCCTCCTAGCGCGTCAGTGTCAGTCAGCGGGAGGACAGCAGAGGCTGTGAATATAAAAGTGCCGCTATACACACTGCCTGGCCGCTGCAGCATCATCTAGTGGCTGGGGAGTGTGTACAGCAGGGCTTTTCTATTCACAGCCGCTGCTGTCGTCCTGCCTCCCGTACAATGTGAGCTCTGCAGGAGGTGGGCGTCTAAGCAGTGCCGGGGCTGAGAAGGCTGCATGGAGGCAACAGAGCAGGGAAGCAGGTAGCAGGGGCTGGGGAGGGCTTGTATTCTTGTGAGTGTGCTTCTATTTTAGTCCCAAGTCCAGCGCTCTGTTGGGGGTCCCCACAACTTGGCAAATGTTACCAAGGGGTCCCGGCCCCAGAAAGGTTGAGAACCACTGCTCTAGTGCCTGCCACTGGTATTTGTCAAAGTGAACATTTTTACCAACGTGATTTACTGCCTATAGCTGAAACCTGGTAAGGTATTATCAAGAGTGAGGCTTTGTGCCACCAACAGTACTCGCCTTGTTTTTCCTCTGTGTAATCTGCGCTGTTGGTCATTATGGTGTAAATGAGTGGGGTAAGTTAAATTCTCAAATAATTTTCTTTAGGTTGCAAGACACTGAAATGCATTTTATCTGGCTTTACAAAATTCATACTTCATGTAAAGTAATAGAACATATTGGCATCACCTAAATGCATTTCTTCTTAATGTAACCTGAAGTCTAGACAAAAAGCAGAAGCCATGTGTTACAGGGTGCATTATGGGTGATTTATTACAGGCTGTTTTTTTTTCAGTCGCGTATCTCGTCTAGTACATTGTTTTAGATAAGACGGTCAGCAAAGCACATCCATTGTGTAGCACTATGCTCAGCAGTAACAACCTCCTTCTGTAGTAAGCAAATGTGGCTATCCCATGTAGATCTAGAACTACAAAATATACATAGTTTACACAGGTTATTTAGAGAACTCTCATTGTGCTGATATTCCACATTGTGCAGCATTTGCTAAGCAGGAAGCAAAGCACGTACTATGAGAAAATATGAATATGTCCATGGTCATAAAAACAAAAACATTCCAAGTATTAATTTACATACTTCCAGCTTGGTCCAGTGTAAGCATGCATATGCCATACCCGATCAGTAAAGCTAGAGCTACTACTGTGCTGGCTGAGAATTTCCGGGTCCTGTACTGTATTGTGCCGAGTTTCTAACCCTCTGCTCTGAAACAGGAGGTTGCTTACTTAATACAGCAGCCATTCTCAGAATGTCTAGACTATTATCAATGAATACTGATTGGACGAGTGGTGGCGACGTCATCTGCGTTTCTTCCAATCAAAGCTCCTTTTATTGATACAAGTTCTAGGCATCCTCTGTGCCAAGTGAGTGCCCCCCTGGTTCTTCAGAGCAGAGGGAAAGCTGCTAAGCACAGCACTATACAGATCCCGGGCTATCGCAGCCAGCATTGTAGTTAGTATCTCTGGCTACCACAGTGGTTCTCAACCTGTGTAACCTCAGGGCCCACATTTGTGCTTGACAGTGACCCAAGTCGCACTGCACTGGAACCCACGGCATTGCAGTACCGCGCGTTCCGGTGCGGGCGATCGAACTGTGGGTGGGAGGTGCGTTTTGAGGTGCCTTTCAAATGAATGGCAATGCAACACACCTGCCACACCAGAACGGGGACTGTGCAATTTACGCACTGTACTAGTGTGAATGGGCCCTCAAAAACACCTCAAAGACAGACACAACACAACCACAGACATTCTCTCACACTCCAAAATATTTTAATTTTCTTTTCTTAAAATCCACCCAGTCTCCCTATCTTACGAGAACTGGAGTGGATCCTCAGCCTGGGGTCCAGTGTTGGCTGCTGTGCTGTGACAGAGCGCCATCCATATGTGCATTGCTTGTAAAACTACCTTGCATGCCCCATAGAGGTGCCGGGAGCCAGAATGTGATGTCACTCCGGTCCAGGCACCTCTACAGGACACGTGAGGGAGCTTTAAGCAATGCACGTATGAATGGAGCTCCCTCGCAGCCATAGCTCAATCCCATCCACCTGAAGCTGATACTCAGCACCGTGCAGCATATTTTGAATGCCTGCTTGGCGTGAGAACTGACAGTGCTGCGTACGGAGGAGCCTGAGGAGCCTCTCGCCTAGTAAGGTAGAAGGCATGCGGTGACCCACTGAACACGGGGTTGCGACCCACTTTTGGGTCACGATCCACCAGTTGAGAACCAAGGCTTTGCAGGATCCCCAGCAGCAGATCGGGTATGACGTAGGCATACTTACATTGTGTCAAGCTGGACCAATGTAAGTATGCTAAATAAGTTATACCTGCAGTTCAGCTTTAGGCTGACCTTTCAAATGCAGGTGTTCAAAAAAAAACAAACCCCAAAAACATTTTTTCTTTTAAATGAGCTCAAAAAAACCAGCTACATGATTAAAATTAGTCAAACAAAAAATCAGTTTTAGCTTGATGCTTGTGGGTGAAGTCCTCCAACTGTGTCTTGTGTGCCAAGCTCTTTCAAGAATGATGTTACGAGTGCCCAGCTATTAAAGTAACCACATTGAATTTTGTTCTGTTTGCTCTTCTCGTTGCGCAGTTCCAGTGTGACCGTTCCTCCGCAGCAGGAATTGCTGCCGCAGCAGGGTTTGCAGAAGTCTGTCTCCAATTTACAGAAGCCGAACACAGTGAACAGTCCGGAAGTGAGTAAAAATGAGTGTTACGCTTTACATGGGCTTCAGTGTTTCTTCCATTCAAAACATATATTCACAGTATTGCTTTATAGTAGGGATCCCCTTTCCAATGTGTTGACCTGAAAGCACATTCTTTGGGCATCCCTGCTTTTGCATCTGGCCAGGTATGACTTTGGGACCATAAAACAATGGTCTCAAAAAACAAAAGTCCAGACAAAAGAAAAATCTAAAGGGAAATATGGGGTGTACCATGACTAATTCTAATGAGCAGAATCGGGAAGCTTTTGCAAGACCTTAGTGAACCTAGGCTCAAGATATGGTCTCTTTTCATGGCTTTGCCTGACTTTGGCAGTCCATCCTTCTACCCTTTAAAACATTTTAAATGACTTATTTTGTTTCTGACCAGAGATCAGTGAAGCTTAGATGTAGGCCACATTTTGCTCCATCAGTATGCTTCAGGTAACTTCACTAGACCTGACTAATGTTCCTTCTTTTTTACAATGTTTATGGAAATATATAATTAAAGGAGAACTATGGGGTAAGTGTTTTCCCCCATAGTTCTCTTAAGGGTCACGGGAGGACTTATACTAACCTCCTCCTGTGACCCAAAGCTCAGTATAAATGTCCAAGGACCTGTAGCACACCTTACCGGACTTCCCATATGAAAAAATGGGTGCTCGCAATGACTACGGATGGCACCGTATCAAGTAAAATCGTTGTGTATAGATGTGACTTCAAAAAATAAAAACGTAGATTCACTAAAACTTTTGCCGTATTCTGTCATATTTAGAGTGCTGGTGACATCTATACACAACCAAAGCTCAGTATATCGCGAGCTACAGCTCGCTGTATACTAAGACCACCACAGCCGGGACGGGTCCCAACATCACTGTCGAGATCCACCAAGCTGCGTGAGTGACAGCTGTCTCTTCCCATCTAGAGGCAGAGCCAACTGTGCCCGCCCCCTCCACTGTCCATTCCTCCAGTCAGCGCTGGAGGATCGGGGAGGGGAAAAAACGGGGGAGCGTGGGGGGGGGGGGGGGGAATCCCTGCGGGGAGCCGTGACAGTCACGACTCTGCAGGGAGATGATCGTGAAGTGAGCAAGCAACGGTATGCTTTCACTCACTTCCCGATCTATTGAACCCTTGTGTGATTGTCACATGTCGGCTCGAACTATGAGGTTGAGTGATTTTCACTGACCTCATAGTTCTCCTTTAAAGTGACCCTAAACTCAGGAGGTAAATCTTAAAAATGCTTTCATGTACTTTAACTATTAACATATCTTATTTGTGTATCACTCATCTGTAGTTCCTGAAATAATCTCTGAATTGGTGCGGACACTGTCCTTCCTTCTGGAGGGTGGCTACTTTACAACACGCACAGGGAGCATGGGGAACAAAAGTAGCCACCCTCCAGAAGGAAGGACAGTGGAGCTCGTGGACTACAATCTCAATACAAATTAGTAAACTCCTAAACTAAACATGACACCCTCCAGAAGGAAGGACCGTGTCGGCACCAATTCAGAGATGATTTGAGGATCTACAGCCGTGTAATGCACAAATCGGATACATTTTTGTTGATAAGTTTTAAAAATGTATTTGAAGTACCTCAACTCCTACTTTTAGTGTCGCTTTAAGCCTTCCCCAGTCTGGTTTTAAAAACAAAATATGTAAACCTGCTATTATTATCTTTTGCCTGTTTAAAAAGAAACGAAAATGCTTGGGCTTGCAAAATTTAAATTAGCCCTTGAAATGCATTTTACACACTGTTTTAATGCATGCAATGCTATAAACAAAATAGAACTTTGGGCTTACAGTTTTTCTTAATATTTGCAGAATATCAATTTAGTGCCAGGTGGGCCAAAATCATGGGCTCAGCTGAACAGAAAGCCAGCAGGACAAGATGGTGGTAAGTAGTAAGGCTGAAACCTTTTCGCTGTCTACATTTTAGTTGATTAGTGCATGCTATGCTGTTTTTAGTGTGTAGTTTTTTTGTTTGTTTGTTTTTACGTGTAAAAGTTGGAACAAGTTAAGATGACCCAAAAAAAAAATCAAACCATCAGCCTGGTTTTACAAGCAAATCCATATCAAAACTGGGACACTTTTTGGTCGTTGTCTTTATTTCAGAATCAGATTTTCTCAATAGCTAGGCTAATATGTGAGGGTTGGAATGCTTCACTGCCACATGCTTCTGCCCAAGCGATACCATACAACTCCTCATTTCCTTCATGTTGTTGGCTTCTGAAGTTTCTCAGTACTGACAAAGGATCTTCTATACTTTTTGCTATCAAGTATGTGCATTCATCAACCGGGTGGGGGGGGGGGGGGGGGGGGGCACC
>NW_017307102.1:560380-581379 GCF_000935625.1 Nanorana parkeri
AGTCGGCAGTCACAGGAGACCGAGCTCTCCTCCTGTGACAGCAAGTCAGGCTGGAGAGCGGGTACAAGCAGTGGGTGATCAGTGATCACTATATGTAAATAATTGAGGACATCTAGTATGTTGCTCTACAACGCTTCTGTTCATTCATGATTGTGGATATAGTAAACATAGTATCTCCACATGTTATGAATGAACAGGATTCCTGTTAATTTATAACGGGGGCTGCAGAAAAAGAGATTGTGGCCTCTGTGTGCTCAATCTTTTTCTATTTTAAAAGGGAAATAGGGGTCTGTTTTAGACCCCTGATGTTTTCCAGAGCCCCCAAACAGTAAAGTAAAAAAAATATATTCAATAAATAAAATCTATATAAAGTTTAGAAAAAAATAAAATATTTGAATTTTTCTTTAAAAGGTTAGGAAAGAAATACTTTTTGATTTTCGGCCTGACAATTTTTTTTTTTAGTTTCAAAATTTTATTTTGGTACATCTCTAAAATAAAGTAAACAGTTCCTGAGATTTGTCAAAGCTAAAGCTTCAGTTAGTCCACTTGTCATTGCTACCTGCTGGTAAAACCTGGAATTAAGTGCCACCAACAACATACGGCTCTTATGCGTGCACAACATTGTATTTTATTGGTTGTCGTTACCCTAATTTAGAAAGTCCCAGACTTGCCCATCCCTGATCCAGCAAGAATTCAGAGGAGGCTGCCATTTCTCAGAATATTCTCAATCAGGACCGCACATGCACACCGCATTCTCCAATCAGTCCTGTAAAGAGTTCATACTCTGGCAGGATATAGGTTTGGAAATTGTGGTATGCATGTTCGGATCTGACAGAAAAGAATTGACATTTGGCGGTCTATCCCCAATGCAGATCTTGCTGAATTGAGGATAGGCTAGTATAACATTTCAGTAAAATTGCAGTTCGAATTTAAGACTGGCTCGATCCCGGACTTGTTTTGTCTGACTTCTGCATCTTGTACCTGCAGGTTCAAGGGGCTCAAACCGACTGTTGTCCTTCTCTCCCGAGGAATTTCCAACGCTGAAAGCAGCTGGCGAGCAAGACAAGGTTGGCAAAGAAAAGAGCGGCTTAGATCCGTCGTATGGGCCCGGACCAAGCCTCCGCCCCCAGAGTAAGCCCCTCGCCCTGCTTCCCGGTAACCGCTCTGAACATTTTATTGTCTGTCTTCCTTATGTTTTAGTTTGTCACCCTAAAACTGTATAATGATTTTCTAGGCTAGTGATTCTGGTTTCTTCATAGACTACATAGTGCCAGCATGCCCTCAGATTCTGCCTAAGGGGTTACGATTGTTTTGGTCAAACATGCAGTGTTTAAATTCAAAATATACTGTATAAGGATCCTTACTATTTGTGCCAGTTGTCCTATTTTCCATAGTCACCAGGACAGTGTGTGGTGGGGGTTATGGTCACTGGAATAGGAGGTGGTGGGAGTAGTCTTCTGGGTAAACATGTTCCAGTGACAATGACAAAGGGCTTTTACCTCTCTTTTGGAGAGATTTCATCTGGACAGAAAGTAAAGGAGAATTCATTTTACACATTTTTGACTTTACACATTTTATGGTTTATTGAATGATGAACCTGGGTTGGGTGGTGGGAAAAGACTGGAACACTTGTATGTTTACTGTGAGCTTCAGATCTTATGTGGAAGTTCTTTTAGTGTCTGGTAGATGTGCATTGAGAGAGCTTTGTGAAGGTGCACTCGTGCAGCACTACTAAGCAGGAAGTATACGTTGCTGTTAGGAGCTATGGCTGCCCGCATGTAAATATGTAGTTGTAAAATACATTGTCCTTATGTATATTTTCTATTACGCTAAAGTTTTACATGTGTACCCAGAAGGCTAATGTAACTCTTTAACCACTTGCTGACTGTGGTGTTTACACCCCCTTCCTGGCCAGACCATTTTTCAGTATTCAGCGCTGCGGTACTTTTGACATTTATTCCGTCATGCAACGCTGTACTGAAACAAATTTTATACCATTTTTGGGGGACAGATAGAGCTTTCTTTTGGTGGTATTTATTCACCACTGGGGTTTTTATTTTTTACTATATTAAGGAAAAATTACTCAAAATTTTGAAAAGAACCCTAATGTCACCTAGGGACCCCAAGAGAAGCTGATGAAGCAGAGATCTGCTTCACCAGCTTCTCTCCGGTTTTTGTACCGGAGAGTGGCAGAGGATGCGGAATTGATGTAGTAAACATCACTTCCTGCATTCAGAGAGCGGAGGGAGATCGTGTACTGATTTCCCTCCGTTCTCAGTGCACAGAGTCAAATCGCCCATCCGGGATCGCGGGGGCGGCGACCACGAGGAGCGGTAAGGAGGGGAGCGCACAGACATGCATCATACAAGCGATGATGCATGTATCCCGGCCCTATATAAGTCTGTGGAGCACTACTGTAAAGGTGCAACCAGGGTAGTGAAGACTTGGCGTTGGAAATGGAGCCATGGGTGTCAGATCGAGTATAAATCGGAGTGGGTTAGGTCAGGGGAAGGTGGGAAAAAACCATTAGCCCTCATTCACACTAGAAAAGGCCGGCACGTATAGCTCTGTGCTGCGTGCACAGCCGTATCGGGCAGTTCCTGGGAAGGACAGTTGCTACATGTGATTAGTACGCAGCCCCCGTCCTTCTCTATGGGAGTACGCCGCTCTACACTCCCCTGCCCTGCACGTCCGTACTCGTGCACTGACTGGATGGATCCTGTCTGCGACCGAGCCAGGCAACGCGGACCTGCATTTGGGTTGAGCGTAGGGCGGCGTACTCCGATAGAGAAGGACGGGCTGTGTACTAATCACAGGTAGCACCTGCCCTTCCTGGGAGCTGCCCGATACGGCCGTGCACGCAGCACGAACTCTACGTGCCGGCCTTTTCTAGTGTGACTGAGGGCTTAGTACGCTTTGATTTAATCTGCACTTATCCTTTTGATCGTTTTTACTGCCCTCTTAGATTAAGCTCTTGAAGTATCGTTGCGTATGATGACTTTTGGTAGTTGGTGTGAGCCATGTCTGCAGAATATTGTCGGTGCAGGCTGAGCATTTTGCTCCCTGCCATTGGGGATGAAGTGCTAAGGCAAACTCTCCAAAATGTATACAATTCATACTGTGCACAAAAGGAACTTCAGTTTATACTCTGTTCTGTTTTTTAGGATTTGTGAGATCAGGGAAGTTTCAAGTTTCTTATCTGTTATGCCCCCCTGCCTGTCAGTGGAAGGTGAAAGTGTTAATCTCTGTTTCTTCTTATGCTCCCGTTTCAGATGTCACCAGTTGGAGGGAGGGCGGTGGGAGAAGCATCTCTAGTGGCATATCTCCAACCGTCTCTCCTACTGAGCCGGGCAGCAAGTCCACCATCTCTGGAGATGGGGCCCCCTCCGCGGCGCAAGCTAACGATTCCAAGGAGCTTTCGCTACGCCCGGCTCAGCCTACTCGAAAAGGGGCTTCGCAGTTTTTGGGAAACACATACCATCCACCAACTTACCATGATATGCTGCCAGCTTTTGTGAGTGTCAATAGGGTGCATTATTTGTGTTTGTTATTGGATGAATATTTAAAATATTTGTGTAAATAGAACAAATTTAAGGAGAACTATGGAGTTACGGCTTTTCCCCGTAGTTCTCCTTAGGGTAACGGGAGGACACAAACCAGCGTCCTCCCGACACCCTAGGCTCAGTATACCGCGAGCTCTAGCTCGCGGTATACTGAGACGCTGAAGCGGAATCCGACAATTATGTCTGGATCCGCCCAGCTGCGTGACTGCCTCTGCCTATCTAGAGGCAGAGCCAGCTGTACCTGCCCCGTCCGTTCCGCCAGTAAGCGCTGGCGGATCGGAGTGGGAAGGAGGGAATCCAGGCCCTCCCCTGTCACGGCAGAGAGCCGTGACCGGATAGAGAGGTGAGCGAACGCCGGTATGTGTTCGCTCACCTCCCGATCTACTGAGCCGACCTGTGACAGTCTCATTGTCACAGGTCGGCTAGAACTATGAGGTGAGTGAAAAGCACTCGCCTCATAGTTCTCCTTTTTAAAGCAGAGTTCAATCTTTTTAAAATATTTTATATAAAACATGACACATTACAAATGTTGCACAATGCTTTTGGCACGTTAAACTTGTACATGCACCACAGTGCTTTTCTAAATAGTTGCGAAATATGTGCTATTCCTTTTGCTATCCCATCCAACAGTATTTGTTCATAGAGGCTAAACTCTTTAGTTCTCCTCCTCTTATGTCACAGCTCCCCATCTCCCACACGCCTCTTAACTCCTCTTAAGGGGTCATTACCTGACTGCCTTTTTTTTTTTTTTTTTTTCTTCCAGCTTTGCCCCCAACACTTTATGATGAGGTTGACTAGATTCCTTTTTTTATGATTGGTTATCACACCTGCTTCTTGGCTTTTAGTGGGAGTTAATTAGTTTGATTTGCTTTAGGCCTACTTCCTTAGTATGGAGCACAACTTTTGTATTGGGCTTTATTGTCTTGATTAAGACCTTGGGCCAATAAGTGACTGTTTTTCTCTTTTCAGATGTGTTCTCAGCACCCAACCGAACCCACTGGGACATTGGATCGAGCTTCCTTCCCCACCCTTACCTCCTCCCAATCCCGTCTTGAACCCCGTGTACCATTTAGACAATACCAGATAAACAATCATGAAGGGTAAGTGGAAATGTGTGTACAGTCTGTGCTTGTGGCCACTGTTCTCTTGAGTGCTCAGCTTGAACAATGTGCATTGTCTATGCAATGCTGTCAGTTTAATCACACATAGATTGATTTCATTGACTTCTCTGATAAATGGAGGTTGTCTTTTACACACAACAAGCTAATACTATAAAGCTTTTTCTAGGGATGTCCTGATACCAGTTCAGATACTAGTGCCGATACTTGGCATTTTCATGAGAACTACCAGGGTTGCAGCTGGGACCTAGCTCTCATTCTCCACCACTGTCCTGAAATCATTAGTTTGTATTGTTTTAGATAAAAAACAAAAATGTATCAGTACTTGTATCTGTGAGGACATGGACAATCCAGTAGACAAGATGTCAAAAAAAACAAAAACGCAGTATTGCAGTGTATATAATTTATATTTGTTGGCACTCTCTCACCTAAAACCAAAAAAGCTTTCCCTTTGAAATGTAATTAAATGTGTTCTGTCAATTTATCAAGCAGGAAAGAAAACCGGCCTAATGGTGGCAATTTCCGGCCGGTACGGCCGCAAAGGCCCCAACATGAAAGGGCTCCGCGGGCCACTATTATCAATGCTGAAGATCTTAAAGAATTAGATGACCTGGATAATGATGCAGAAGATGGTTGGGCAGGTGAGGGGTGAAAACTTAGAGTTTAAACGGCACATTTGTTAACTTTTGTAAATTTTGTTAACTTTTGTGGACACTTGGACAGCTTGCATTTGAGACACTTGTGTGTGTGGCTTTTTGCTCCCGGCCCTGTTTCTAACCTCCAATCTTCCTACATCACCACAAAGATTAGCAGATCTTAAACCATAGCAGGTTTTCTGGGTCAGGGTTCCATTGCCCTAGTTCCTGTGCAAAACGGTTGAATTAATATGTACAAATCTTGGATCGCGTGGATTGGTGGACATTAAGGAAGCTTACCTATATGTTCCCGTCTTTGTGCTCTGGGGCCCCTTCACTACTAGTTGTGGCCCTGCCTTTTCGGCTGCTTGTCTGTACCCTGGGTTTTCACCGAGGTGCTGGTCCCAGTATTTCCAGTAGTAGCCCTGCTGAACTGTCATTACATTCCCATTGTGTGATAGTTTGACAACCTCCTTTTTTGGGAACAGTTGGCCCAGGCTCTGTTGGCCATTGCGGCTTAGAATCTTCAAATCTTACAGCAGTTAGATAGATCCTGAACTTACAGAAATCTTTGTTGGAATACCTAGGGCTAGGCTGGCACAGGCCAGTGTGTGCGCTCTCCAGTCCAGGAGTTGTCTTTTCTGTCTGCTTTTTTCAAGAGTTTTGGGCCTGATGATAGCTTCCGTCTAGGCTGTCCTGTTTGCCCAGTTTCAGTCCAGACCTCACCAACGCAACATTCTGTTATGGGACAAGTCAGCCCAGACAGACTGATTTGCTTTGCACCAAGTACCATTTAGGTGGCTCAGAAATCTGGCTGTCGTATTGAAGTCTCTTTATTCCCACGTTTTGCAAGATCCTCATGATGGATGCCAGCTTCTCTGGCCGGGGAGGAGTTCTGGGCACTGTCATTGCAAGGAACTTAGTTGGAGGAGTCTCCTCTCCTGATCAACATTCCAAAGGTATGGGCAATCTGGCTCTGTCTGCATTGTTGGACCATCCTGCTGGAGTCATCTGACCCAGGTGGATATTGACTGCTCATTTGATGCCAGCTTTGTGCATAAGGTCCTGCAGGCAGTCACCAGTTTTGTTTATCTTGGTCCTGTTAGCGTTGCCCGCCCTTCATGTACGACTGCTCTTGGACATCCTGAAGGTGAATGACTTCCTGCGTCCCTCTGTGGATGAAAAAGAAAATAGGATTTTTGCACCCATCATAAAATTCTTCTGTTTCATTATTTTGAGGGACGCAGGTCCCGCTGTGTGTTTATGATCATGGTCTTAGTAGTGCTTTGCTATTCAAATGATACATACTTGTTAGCACAATGTACTATCCTGGGCTTTCCTGTAGTTTTTTGCTTGCCAGTTTTCAACAGTATAACCCAAGGATGAAGGACTTCTGCACACTCTAAGGAATCAATTTTTACATGAAGTACAAAATTCTACCTCCACCTTTACTTCACCTGCCTATCCATTAAGTGCCCGAAGTAAACACCTTGTACTTTCTGGTATGGAGTAGCATGTAAATTGTTGACAGTGCTAGGCTAGTCGGGGAGTCCATAGCCCAGTATAAGCGTAAATAAAACTATAGTTCTCATGCCACCCTTATTCATATGCCAGAGCAAAAATAAGGCAAGTGTATGCTTTTGGGAAGGGGGGTCATAAAAGCAAACCTGTTGCTTCTACATTACATTACCAAAGCATAGGTTCAGTTAATTGTTAAGAATACTGTAATTCCCCAGGATTGTCTGTATTTGCAGTTTTAATTGCAAAATAGTCTTCTCTGATCAATCATTCTTCAGGTCTCCATGATGAAGTGGATTATTCAGAAAAGCTAAAATTCAGTGAAGATGAAGAAGAGGAGGAAGTTACAAAAGAAAACGGAGCTAAATTGTAAGAGACTTATTACTGCTTGTTTAAACCTGTTGCTTAAACCCTGCTTCTGTTCTTCAGGCATTATTACCTTATCTGTGCACTCTAATGGGAGAGACAATTGCCTAACAACATGTTTTAATACCCAGAAGTGGTGCTTTTTTTTTTTATTTTAATACTACAACAAACTACACGCATTATGTGTGTACTGGGTTATGGCCACATTTTATTTATTCTTTATTAGAATTTTCCATAACATTTATAACAAATAACACAATTACACCAAGTTCTCTTTTATACATGCATGTACAAATATATACATAGCTTTCTTTCTTTCCCCTATATTCCATATAGCCTCACCCGAATCCCATTGCAATATTTATTTTTGTACCTCCTTCTTTTAATTGTTTTAATGTCGGGTGGCTTGGTCTTACCTACATATCTATCGGCCTATCAAACTTAGGGGTGCAAAGGGCACTTATTTGTTTTGAATGTGCAGGCAGCACATAATGCATGAAAGTCTGCATCTGCAGCATTTTTAACAGCACAGCATGTGTATTTTGGAGTGGTGTAGCGGAGGTGAAATGGCATCTTACTATATGTGTGTTCGTTGGATTCCCTTTCACCCTACATTATCTGCATTTCTGTAAAACATGCATTTTAGCAGTAGTCACCACAGTGCACAAGAGTTGCCAACCTCATACAATCTGGTCACACAATGCAGACCTACAGCCAAAGGTTAGTCACATTTTTTTATTTAGATTGAACCAATGTTATGTTTTCTGATTCGGTTCCCTGTTGAAAATAATTTGCTCTTTAAGGCCTGGTTCACACCTGAGCGTTTTTCTGAGCCGATAGTCACACGAAAACACAGATTTCCATGCAAGTCAATGGTGACTTTTACACCTTAACGTTGTGTCGCACGTAGGAAACCGCCTGTTGCTGCGAAAAGATGCAGGAGCGGATTTCAGGCGGGTACCGTGCTGTTTTGGCCCCATAGACCTCTCTATGCTGGGAGAAGCCCACGATTTGAAAAGCAAAAACGCGCAGAAAAAAAATCACGTGATAAACGCACAAAAACACATGAAACTGAAAACGCCTAGGTGTGAACATAGCATGTTTCTAACAAAACATAAAGCTTATATTTAGGACAGGAAGTGAGGTGAAATCTTGCCTGTGGTGACATTCTGAAAACCTGACAGATATTTACCTTTCCTTATTGCAGGAAGATGTTTGTTGCTGTTTAAACAATTTTGGGGGCAATTTACTCCCTGTCTGACACCGTTCACCTTTAGGCCCCGTTCACATTGCGCGTTTTGTCGCGCAAATGCTTGCATTGAGCAAGCGAGAATCGTGGCAAAATCCGCTCCAAAAAGGGTCCTGCTGTAGCGACACACGACCCGCGACAGCAGGACCCCTTGCCCCATTGAGATGCATTGAAGAGCGATATCACGCGGTAAATAGCCACGATATCGCAGGAATTACCGCGCGATAAATCTGCTCAATGTGAACGGGGCCTAACAGGAAGTGAATGGCATCACTGGCAAAATGGCAGTAAACACGTGGCAGAGGTCGTAACTCTCCTATTTAAAAACAAACAAACTCCTAGCTGATGTTGGATTTTACCCATTTAATCCTATCACCAGTGTGCAACAAGGTTAAGCTGGATGAATGTGGCTGTTTGCTAACCGCTAATATTTCTCATTGGTTCCAGGAATGGCTGGGACTCTAGAAGGCAGCGACAAGTTTCCTTTAACTCCACTGATAGCGCTGAAACAAAGCACCCAGTTGAGGATGGAAAGGTGTGGAATGACTCAGGGGTGCACAATCGTCCTACAAGAAGGGCCCCAGAGTCTGGCCAGCAAGTTCCCCGCAAAGCAAACAGTTGGGCTGCAGTGGCAGAACACCAGGTACGATTTTCACTAGGGCTGCAGCTAACGATTATTTTCCAAATTTAAGTTTAGTTAGCCGATTGTTAAGTTCGATTAATCGGGGGAAGAAAACTATAAAAAAAAAAAAAAAGAAACAATGGCTCCAGTGATGGACTACTAGTTTGTAGTGAGAATGTAGTCCATTACGGGAGCAAGCTTGGAGCGGTGGCTACTTTACAATACACATGGGGAACAAAAGTAGCCACCCTCTAGAAGGAAGGACAGTGTCGGCTATAGGGTAATACAACAAATCCCAGTAATGATACATTATACAGTGGCGCAATGCAGAATACCACCAGCTATAGATGAATACAACAAATCCCAGCAATAAGACATTATACAACTGCGCAATGCAGAATACCACCAGCTATAGAGGAATACAACAAACCCCAGCAATAATACATTATACAGTACAATGCAGAATACCACCAGCTACAGAGGATTACAACAAATCCCAGCAATAAGACATTATACAGCACAATGCAGAATACCACCAGCTACAGAGGATTACAACAAATCCCAGCAATAGTTCATTATACAGTGGTGCAATGCATAATACCACCAGCTGTAGAGGACTACAAAACCCAGCAATAGTACATTATAGCTGGCGGCATTCTGCATTGCGCTGTATAATGTACTATTGCTGGGACTTGTAGTCCTCTATAGCTGGTGGTATTCTGCATTGTGCTGTATAATAGTAGATATAGAGGAATACAACAAATCCCAGCAATAAGACGTTATACAGCACAATGCAGAATACCACCTGCTATAGAGGAATACAACAAATCCCAACAATAAGACATTATACAGCGGCGCAATGCAGGATACCACCGGCTATAGAGGAATACAAGAAACCCCAGCAATACAGTGTATAATGTATTGCTGGGATTTGTATTCCTCTTTAGCTGATGGTACATTGTGCTGTATAATAGTAGATATAGAGGAATACAAATCCCATTATGCCAGCAATACATTAATACAGCACCATGTGGGGGGCAAAGTGCAGGCAGTCTTACCTAAACAGTCTCCAAGCAACTTTCTTCCCTGAGATCGTGGGGTTGTCTGTCGGCAGCTGCCGTCCCCCCACGCCTGCTTCTCCTGGCTTCCAGTTCTGTCTCCCTGTGACGATCGTGGGTGCCGATCTAGGATCGTGTTGTGGGCAGCGGTGAGTCAGTGAGAGCCCAGAGCTGGGTGAAGCAGCGTGTGGGGCGCCGCAAGCAGGGCAACTAATTGAAAGTCAGCTAATTGATGGAAAACATTGATAATGTTTTCCATCATCGATTATAATCGGCGTAGTCGATTAGTTCCAGCCCTAATTTACACGGTCATAAAAAATACAGGGGAACCCATCCTTGTCTTTCAACATGGGATTGTGGGTGTTTCTTTCAAGAGAACCTGTCAGGTTTACCTCACTGTTGACACTGAGTCTTTATAGCCCTACTTCAGCTTATATTTTTTTGTAACATTAAGAATGCTGTGGAAAAGGATGAGGAACTTCTATCGGGTTTAATTTACGGTCTGTGTCCGGTTGAAGAGTTCCTCTCCTTTCTGTTTTGGTGGCTGGGTGTCACAAAGAGAAGCAGTCATTGTATATCTAGCTAATAAGGATAGTGTCCTTGTACATCATGCTGACTGTTGTCAGTCTTTGTAACATGCTGATGTACAGGGATGCATTTTTTTTTTCCATGTATTTTGATCTTTTTATGTATTGCTGGCCTTTTTGAAGGTGCATTACTCCAGAGCTCTCAATAGTTCAGCTGCCATTTTAACCTCCCTGTTAAAATAACTTGGTTCCTGGAAGAAGTAAGCTCATTTTCCAAGCTGCATGCTTATTCTAGATATGTAAGGCTGTCATTTCCAGAGACAGTCAGGTAACTAGCTTTTTAGTATTCCCGTACCCCCAGGTTTTGTAATAGCAGAGTTACTTAAATGACTGCAAATTGTTTAGTGGTTTTGCCCTAGGGGTGTGCAAGATTGTCAACTTACAGCTGTGAATTTGTGCTGTATGCAATGTGCACCCAATGTTTGGGTGTTGATCAGAGGATTTTGTTTTTTTAATAAAGGGAGGATATTTTTTTTTTTTTTAAATTGTATGTGTATAAAATATATACTTTTATAATTTTTGTTATCAATTTACAAAATGCAAAGAATCTAAATCAAATGAATATTTGGTCTGACTACCCTTTTGGCTTCAAACCAGCATCACCTCTTACACTTGCACAAAGTCAGGGATTTTATAGGATTAGAGTCAGGTGCATGATTAACCAATTATACCAAGCAGGGACTAATCAATTTCATATGTAGGTTGTCATTACCTGAAACAGAAATAGCTGTGTATGAGGCTTAAAACTGGGTGAGGAACAGCCAAACCCTGCTACTAAGGTGAGGTTGTGGAAGACAGATTCATGTCACAGGTCATACCAGCCTTCCCACCATGGCAAGGCTGAGCTACACAAGAAGACACAAGGAAGTTATACTGCATCAGCAATGTCTCTCACAGGCAAAGATTTCAAAGCAGACTGGGGTTTCAAGATGTACTATTTAAGCTCTTTTGAAGAAGCACAAAGAAACAGTCAACGTTGAGGACCGTAGACGCAGTAGTCGTCCAAGGAAACTTAAAGGAGAACTATGACATGAGTGATTTTCACTCACCTCATAGTTCTAGCCGACCTGTGACAATGAGACTGTCACAGGTCGGGTCAGTAGATCGGGAGGTGAGCGAACACATACCGGGTTCCCTCACCTCTCGATCCTGTCACGGCTCTGCCGTGACAGGGGGAGGGGCTGGATTCCCCTCTCCCCGCTCCGATCTGCCAGCGCTGACTGGCGGAACAGACGGGGGAGGGGGCGGGTACAGCTGGCTCTGCCTCTAGATAGGCAGAGCCAGCTGTCACTCACGCAGCTGGGCGGATCCCGTCATCTAAGTCAGGATCCGCTCCAGGTGCGGCGTCTCAGTATACCGCAAGCTGTAGCTCGCGGTATACTGAGCTTAGGGTAACGGGAGGACGCTAGTTTGTGTCCTCCCGTTACCCCAAGGAGAGCTATGGGGAAAAACACTGACCCCCCATAGTTCTCCTTTTTAATGCTGCAGAAAAGACGCCTCGTGTTTACCTCCCTTCGACATTGCAAGATGTACAGCAGTGCCATCAGCACCGAACTGGCGGAAACCAGTGGGACCCAGGTACACCCATCTAGTGTCCGGAGAACTCTGGCCAGAGGTGGTCTTCATGGAAGAATTGCGGCCTGAAAGCCATACCTCCGACATGGAAACAAGGCCAAGTGACTCAACTATGCTCAAAAACATACAAACTAGGGGTGCAGAAAAATGGCAGCTGGTGCTCTGGATGGATGAGACAAAATTTGAAATATTTGGCTCTAGCAGGAGAGTTTGTTCACAGAAGGGCTGGTGAGCGGTACAATTGGTGTCTGCAGGCAACAGTGAAGCATGGTGGACGTTCCTTTTAAGTCTGGGGCTGCATTTCTGCCAGTGGAGTTGGAGATTTGGTCAGGATCATTGGTGTCCTCCAATGCTGAGAAATACAAGCAGATACTTATCCATCAAGACATACCATCAGGGAGGCTTGTGATTGGCCCAAATGTATTCTGCAGCAGGACAACGACCCAAAACATGCTGCCCATGTCATTTAAGAACTATCTTCAGTGTAAAGAAGAACAAGGAGTCCTCAAAGTAATGGTTTGGGCCCCACAAAACCCTGATCTCAATTTCAAGTCTGCCTGGTATTAGAATGAGCGACAGAAGGATTTGAGGCAACCTACATCCACAGAAGATCTGTGCTTCATTCTCCTGCCGAGTTCCTTCAAAAACTGTGTGCAAGTGTACCTAGAGGAATTTATGCTTTTTCATAGGCAAAGGGTGGTCACACCAAATGTTTATTTTAATTCAGATGTCTCTTCTGTTAAAAAAAAAAAAAAAAAAACGATTAAAGGATAAGTTCGCCCTTTGCAAAAATTAAAGAACTGCAAAATGAATATAAAAAAAAAAATATTTCTTTTTTAATTGCATTCAAGCCTGGAAAGCATTAGGATCACAGCTGCAAAGCTCAGACTTAAGCGCATTCTCTCCCAGGCAGAGACCGTACTGAGGTACGGCGTTTCAGTTAGGAGAGATGGGGAAGGACGGCTGTACTTCAAACTGCATTCAATCACCTCATACAGCGTCCAGCTGTCCTCGCTCTAGGTAGATGCGGGAATATGGGAAGCTCTACCTAGAGAGAGGACGGCTGAACACTGTATGAGGTGATTTAATGCAGTTTGAAGTCCAGCCGTCCTTCCCCATCTCTCCTAACTGAAACGCCGTACCTCAGTACGGTCTCTGCCTGGGAGAGTATGTGCTGAAGTCTGAGCTTTTAAGCTGTGATCACAATTGCAATGCTTTCCAGGCTTGAATGCAAATATGAAAGAAATACATATTTTTTTTATATATATTAATAATTATGCATTTTTAAAATTTTTGCAAAAGGTGAACTTATCCTTTTTAACACTTATTTCTGAAAGCATTCTTACTTTACAGCATTTTTTTCACACCTGCCTCAAACTTTTGCACAGTACTGTATTAAAGCAATGGCAGCCTGTATATTTATCTCCGTACAAGCTTCCTTTTAAAGCAGTATTGATTTAGCTTTGTGTGCTTCCCAATTTTTATATCCCTGCATTTGTCTTTTTAGAAGCCCGTGCCTACTGCAATATTGCGGCAGCCATCTGTGGAGGAGAAGGAGGAGAAAGTCCCTCCGAGACAGAAGTTTGTACAGTCTGAGCTATCCGAGGCAGTTGAGCGTGCTCGTAAGCGGCGTGAGGAAGAGGAACGCCGGGCTCGAGAAGAGAGGCTTGCTGCCTGCGCAGCAAAACTTAAACAGCTGGACCAAAAGACCAAGCAAGCTTCCAAATCTGGGAATGAGACTCCAAAACGTTTGGAGAACAAGGAGAACGAAGATCCCAGGTCTCCTGTCTCAGACCGGAGCATCACGCAAGAGAGTCCGCAGAATTTCCGAAGAGGTACGACTGCATGTGAGGACTGCTTGAGATCAGTAGCAACCACCTGTTCATGGGGGCAGGATATCAGTCAGGGGTGGTATATGTTTAAATGTCCTTCCTCCTCCTTCCGCTTTCTGTACAGACCTCCAGTATTATTATTTCCCCCCTCCACATAACAGTACATTGCATTAATCTGGTTTTATTGGGTTTCTCCAGTTTGTTTTACTGGTTTTTATTTAGGTTGCCTCTAAGTTCATGACATTGCAGTTAAATCAACAAACACTTAAAGTGGGTAAAGTTGCAGACAATCTGCTAAGTTTAAAATACAATTGTGAACTAGGTTATTGCCACATCAAAAGGGGTCATCACTTTGCCCTCGTCTCCTTTCAGCATATTTCCAAAAGTAGATTGACAGTGATTTTCTTTCTCTCACCCATTTGAGGGTGACAGAAAATCTTTCACCTATGGGTTGCACTGCTGCCTACATTGGACCCTGGCAAACACAGAAAAGAAATCTGTTTGCCAGCCCAGGATAATCCCTCCTACTACCAGCATGCCTCCATTTTTTTTTTTGTACTGTATGAAGTATGAACGTCTTCTCTGCAGCTGTGCTGTGTGAATAACTAACCATTTTTTAGCACCTTTTTTACTCCCAAGTTTAAGTAAGTTTAGTTTCCTTCTACAATCACGACTCTACATTACTGTTAGAGCCTGCCTCTTAGATCACAGCTTACCTGCATAGCCATCTTTCTTAAGCCTGGCTTTTGGATTGGTGTTTCCATACCCTGCTGGGCTGGACGTTGCCGGGGGTAGCCTGGAAGCGACCTTGGGACACAGAGTTTTCACATAGGGCACTTTCCAGGCTCTGTTCTGGAAAAAAAAAAATTGGCCTCGGAACTCTTTTCAGGTTCAAAGCTGCTGGCACTACCTCAGCTCTTGCCCTGTCTCAGAAGACTTTATAAAAAAGCCAGTCATGCCAAGCACCGGGCGCTACCTTTTGGTTCATAAGTCCCTAGTTCCTTTCTTTAAAAACCATCCACATTTTTGTAAGAAGATAACACTGTGTACTGAGCGCTGACATCCACTGGGTGGAGCATCATTCGTGCATGCTCTGTGCCCTTTCCTGCCAAACAGCGTCGGGAAAGTATCTTCACTATGCTGTTCCTGCTTGCAAGGAGCTATATGGAACTTTGATCCTTGATCCATTCCTGCTGCCCACCTACAGGGAGTTTGGTCACCTCCAACCATCTAACCCTCACCTGCTTCTAAACGTCTGGATTTTGAGAGTACCTTCGGCCTTATCTTGTACTCTTGGCCTTTTACGTTGTCTGATTCTAGACAGGGTGGGAACAGTCCTGCTGTAGCAGGTGCCCCAGTGCGCTCACTGGTGTGGTATGGCTGGTTCTGTGCCGTTCAGCTAAGGTTTTTACTACAGCCATGCATGACTTTGTCCCAAATCACCCATTTATTTTAGTGTGACTCTGACCGTAGGGGCCAGTCATTTTCCCGCAGATTCTGTATCTGATCTGTTCATGGCCTTCGTGGCTTGTGAGGCTTCAGCCGCTGGCTCTTGAATTCTAAGGAACTGCAGTCTTTGCCTGATGAGCTTGCCCCTGAGGGGTCCACTGTTATTCCCAAGTTAAGAGACTGTGTTGACTCTTGTGGATGCAGTGTGCACCACTCTGAATTTAAGTGGTTTCCGATCTTGGTTTCTTTGGGTGCCCTAAGTCTGCAAAAACTTTCCAATTGCACCTGTTGTTCCTACTCTCTGTGATGATTGCAAGCATCCTGAAGAGTTATTGTCTCCCTGCAAGTTCTTAACTTTGTACCTGTTTGGGTAGAATTTTATGAAAAAAAATGGTCTACCACCATGGTGGATTTGGCAGTGTTCCTTGTTATCAAAGCGACTACCATATCACATCTGTAGAGTATGTACCGGTTTTTAAGGACCCAATGGCTGAGCAGTTAGCAGTTAAAAGCAATCTATAGAACTCAATTCTTGCAAAAGGGTCCTGTTTTTCATCCTATCATCGCTGTGACTTTACTGTGCCAAACCATGGCTGGCTGGTCAAAATCCCTTAAGAGATTTTACCGCTGCTGCCGTGGGTCCCTTACTTATGGAACACATGGTGTAAATGGCTGTAATGTCAAGTGTGATGGTTTGCTGGCTGCTTACCAGTTCATCTCACTCATTTGTCTCCTGTCAGTACACTGAATAGGACTCTGATTAAAATGCTGGATTGCCGAACACCTCATCTGCATGGCCTTTGCGGGATAACGCCTATTTAGAGCTACCATTGATAACATTATCAAGGATGCCTCCTGTGGCAAGAGCACGCATCTTTTACTCCAAACTTTTTTCTTTACTAATTCTGCAGTCACGTGACCACTCAGTCTTTTGTCTTCCGAGCATGCTTGAAAACCTGCCGAAAATCGGAAGATTTCCGGGGGTTAGTGGCGTGCTCGGAAGACAAAAGGCTGAACGGGCTGGTGTGCGCAAGCACACACTGGCTGCTCAGCATTGGAATCATCGGAAGACCTCCCCTCAGCGGGGAGGGCTTGCGATGATCGCAAGTACGATCTGCCTGTCAAGATGGGCAGGTCGTACGAAATTTTAAAGACCTTACAACCATCACAACGAAAGTCGTGCGATGGTTGTAAGGTGTATGGCCTGCTTTAGTTACAAACGAGCAGGTTGTTTCCTGATGGAACTAGCAGGATCACCTGGGTATATTCTGACTTTAGCAAATCACTTCGAGATTACTGACATTGCTTGGGAATTAAGGTGCCCATACACTGTACGATTCTCATATGAGAATCGCGGGAAATCCTGCGATCGTACGAGAATCGTACAGTGTAGGGAAGGCGTGCAACCGTTTCTACTGTACGGTCGCACGTCTTCCGTCGAACAAGCAGGCTTGAAACCCCGCCGAGAATCGTACAATTCTCGGCGGGTTAGTGGCCTGCTTGTTCGACAACTGCCGAACGGGCCGGTGTGCGCACACGCACATTGCCCGTTTGCAGTGATCGGAAGCTTTCGATGATCGCAAGTACAATCTGCCCGTCCAAGATGGGCAGATCGTACGAGCTTTCAATGAGCTTACGACCATCGCAAGACAAAGGTCTTGCGATGGTCGTAAGGTGTATGGGCACCTTTTAGAGGAACAGAGTTACTAACCAACCTTTCAAAGAGGAGTGTTATGTACCATTTAACTGCATCAGCTAGTGTCAACTTAAGGGCAGTTTTTCTTCCTTGTACCAGTTGGGGACCACTTGATCCTGTTTTTCAGTGATAAGCAGGCTCTAAGGTAGGGAAGCCTACAGCTGTGAGGCCTAAGTATGAAGTCCTTAGATAAGGTTGGTGTTCAGTCAAAACGAAGGGTATATTTCTAAAGTGTAATTAAAATACTTTTAAATGAATAGATTTTAACCCTACTGTTTTAACAAAGCAGTGTCATCCAATGAATGGTTGGTTGTCATTGTCCAGTACACAAGCAAAAAAATTACATATTGTAAATGAGGAAAGTGACCTAAATTGATGATGTAGCAAAATGCTAAAAAAAACTATTTGAATCACCTTGAACACAAACTTTTATATTAAAATAGGACATGTGCCCAAGGGAGTTTTCGTCATGTTCAAAGACCTCATGACTGTAATGACCCTCCTTTGTGCTGTCTTGGAACATGCCTGAGAGTGAATAAATATAAATAATATCTCGATATGGATATATTTATTTTATTTTACACTTTTCAAAGAATTTGTAGGTTTTTTCCATCTAGTATTGGGATCTAGGCTTCCCTGCTAGATGGCACAGCTTCACCCGGGACACATCTGCAGCCTGCTGATTGGCCAGTGATGGGGGTAACGGCTTGTTAGGTCATCACTCTATCTCCACCTGTTGGCACGCTCATGTATTGACATCACACAGGAGATTGCAAGAGGCTTATGTATACAAATTTAGGTACTTGTCCTAGTTACATTTTTTTATTTTGATTGCAGAGATGCATTTTTTTTAGTGTTCTAAAATTTGTCTGGAATCCAACTTGAAAGCTGACCTGTGGGATATTTTCTATTTTATTTTTAATTTAAATCTTCATGAGCATTGTGCATTTCTTTCCGATCTGTGCAGTAATCCAGTGTAAAGCTTTGCCTCTGTGCAGGAGCTTCCTGTAATAAAGACCGATCACTGCTGCTTGTCCAGGGTGACTGATCCTGTATCCGCCCCCCTCCTTTAGTTTTCTGTGGGTGAGACCTTCTGGCCCCTCCCACAACTCTACTTTCGGCTATGTACAATTCAGTGATGATAGCACTGCTACTTTTACATGATTCTAACTGGGCTTGCAAAGGCATTGAGTGCGCTCAGTGGATTTATATTTTTTGGCTACTGAGGAATATATTTTATGTAGGCACAAAAAAAAAACACTTGTTCAGCTTTAAAAATGTGCTTTTAGTAGTTTTTGTCCCAATGTCATCACATTTTTATCTTTGCTACTGGGTAGATAGAACAGGTTAGTGTTAGGGCGTTTTCCCATGGTGCTTGCTGTGTAAGCTTTCTTAACAAATCTCTTAACTGTGGAACCAGAATCTGCTGCTATATTTATAACATTGTCAGACCATTTTTTTATTTTTTTTTTTAGTATTTTTTTTTTAATTCAACTTGATTTTGTGCTTTTTGTTTACACTGCTGCTAAATGTATTTATTTGTCTTTCATCAAGCTGTGCAATATTATAATTTTGAATAAACACTCTTTTTTTAATGAAGGCCAAGTTTTGCCTTTTGGGTTTTTGTTTAATAGGCAGGTGAATTTCTTGTTTAAGGAGTACCTGTTAACTCTACATCGTGAAAGTGGGCAGTTGAGAGATGCCTATTAGCTAATTGTTTACCACCACTACCTCTTGGCTGTGGGAATATTCACCCAGCTTTTCACATGGTTATCTGTTTTTTTGCTAAGAGCTGGTTATAGAAGCATGGGTTTGGGTATTTTTTTTTAATGTTGTCTTTGCTTATTAGTTTACAAGCAATTGAAGACTAAAGCTAGCCATGCACATAAAGCTGGGCTGAACAAGTGAAATCATTGTATTCCCCCCTCCCCACTAAACAGACGAAGGGCAAATCTTCCCTGCTGGCTAATTAATTCAGATGGCTGGCACCCACAGCTGTCTAAATACCCAAATTGTGACTTCTGCAACAGACAATCGAATTTTGTTGAGTCGATTGGTGTCAGCAGGACCACCTGTGACTCGAATTTCAGTGTATGGCTAGCTTTAGTTTGGGAATATATGCTCAGTCTGCTCCAAAGGCATTTTGTCAGCAGGTACTTTTTAACTTGAAGGCCTCATTCACACGAGAATCGGCCGGCACGTACAGCTCCGTGCACAGCCGCATTGAGCAGCTCCCGGGAAGGACGGCTGCTGCGTGTGATTTAGTACACAGCCCCTGTCCTTCTCTATGGTAGGACATACACCACCCTACGCCCTCCCCAAGTGCGGGTGTCCCGGCTCGGACGCAGACCAGATCAATCCTGTCAGCATACGAGTACGGATACCCGCACAGACCTGCACTTGGGGTGAGCGTAGGGCGGCGTCTGGCTGCGTAGTCCCATAGAGGAGGGGCTGCATACTAATCACACAGCACCTGTCCTTCCCGGGAGCTATGTAAATGAGTGTGCAGCGCTCAGGGTCACCAATAAGTGAACCAAAACTATCAAATACGTGTTATTAACACACAATAAAAGTGCTTATAATCTTTTGTGCATAATCTGCTACGATATCCTGGTGGTAGCCAGTGAGATATTAAATACAAAATTTCACTTCGTGCAAAAGTGCAAAAAAACATTATAGAAAAATTATAAGAAAATTCTTTGTTGCAATCAAATATAAACGTGCATCAAATCAAATAATAAGGTTTTTATTTGCACAAAGTGAAATTTCGTATTTAATATCTCACTGGCTACCACCAGGACATGGTAGCAGATTATGCACAAAAGATTATTGTGCACTTTTATTGTGTGTTAATAACACGTATTTGATAGTTTTGACCGTGCACGGAGCTATACGTGCCTGCCTTTTCTAATGTGAATGAGGCCGAAGGCTTAAACATGCTATAAATGGACTTATTAAAATTCAAGCTTCACGTGAGTCAGTAGTTAAGAATCACATGGTCTCTGACCAACAGGAGCATTGCAGTGTTATAGGCAGAGTCTCTTTTAATCTTTAGACCCTGTGTGGTAGAGTGACTGAGAGACGAGATGATAAATAAAGCATAGCTAGGATTCAGAGTTTGTAATTCTTTATGTACATAGGGGTTGGCAAATCTTCTCATTATACAAACTACACAAACCGATCAAATCATTTCCATGAAACCGATTACTATCATACTTAAGTTATCATACTTAAGTTCACAATGTACATCTTAATGCAGAAGGAAAAGCATTACCATAACTCGCGTGTGAGATGTTGCTTGAACTTTTGCTCTGGTCTTTCCTGTGTACATATTGTAATAAATCGCTTTCTTGCAGCCATGTGACTATAAAGATTTGGTGCTCCAGCTCATTCCTCTCCGTGGCTGCTGAGCAGGAACTGTTCTGGCTGATAATACTAGGAGCTTAGGATGCTGCCACGGCTCCCTGATATTCAGAGGGGCCTGCAGTATGGAGACTAGCTGGAGTGTTGTGGTCACATGACTGCATAGAAAACCTATATAAATTATTCAGAAAGGCATTTGTTACTAAATGCTGACAGTGAGATTCCGAGCAAACGGGAAGCCAACATTTTACACGTAAGCTATTGCGATGCCTTCTACTTTTAAGAAACCTTTACATCAGTATAGCTCCACTTGAAATTGCTATTTGGGTGCAAGTCCTCTTTTAATTGCCTGCTGGCTCCTGACTTTC